>NC_092164.1:13762566-14062566 GCF_045791955.1 Oncorhynchus clarkii lewisi | reverse complement strand
GAGAGAGAACTATAGACAAAATGCAAACCCTCCAATCCAAAAAGGCCTGTGGACCACAAATTCCAATTGGCTTTACTTAAACTCTTTAACATCATCCTCTGGCATCTTACCCAATATTTGGAACCAAGGACTGATGACCCCAATCCACAAAAGTGAAGACAAATTTAACTCCAATAACTACCGTGGGATATGTGTCAACAGCAACCTTGGGAAAATCCTCTGCATTATCATTAACACCAGACTTCCTTTCACTGAGGAAATGTACATTTCCTCTACTGAGCAAATGTCAAATTGGCTTTTTACCAAATGACCATATGACATACCACGTATTCACCCTGCACATCCTAATTGACATAAACCAAAACATAGGCAAAGTCTTCTCATGCTTTGTTGACTTAAAAAAAAAGCTGCTATACATATTGATGGAAAGTTGTGTTGGGGGAAAAACATTCAACATTATGTACATCCAAGTACACAAAATTGGCACAAAACACACACATTTCTTTCCACAGGGCTGGGGGGTGAGACAGGGATGCAGCTTAAGCCCCCCCTCTTCAACATATATATCAATGAATTGGTGAGGGCACAAGAACAGTATGCAGCACCCAGCCTCACCCTACTGGAATCTGAAATCAAATGTCTTCTGTTTGCTGATGATCTGGTGATTCTGTCCCCAACCAAGGAGGGCCTACAGCAGCACCTAGATATTCTGTACAGATTCTGCCAGATCTGGGCCCTGACAGTAAATCTCAGTAAGACAAAAATTCAGGTATAACAAAAAAGGTCCAGTTGCCAGAACCACGAATACAAATTCCATCTAGACACCGTTGCCCTAGAGCACACAAAAAACAATACATAACTCGGCCTAAACATCAGCGCCACAGGTAACTTCCACAAAGCTGTGAACGATCTGAGAGACAAGGCAAGAAGGGCCTTCTATGCCATCAAAAGGAACATAATATTTGACATACCAATTAGGATCTGGCAAAAAAATACTTGATTGAGTTATAGAACCCATTTCCCTTTATGGTTATGAGATCTGGGGTCCGCTAACCAACCAATAATTCTGCATGCAGAATTCTGCAAAAAATATGCTCTGTGTACAACATAAAACACAAAATAATGAATGCAGAGCAGAATTAGGCCGATACCCACTAATGATTAAAATCCAGAAAATATATTTTAAATTCTACAACCACCTAAAAGGAAGTGATTCCCAAACCTTCCATAACAAAGCCATCACCTACAGAAAGATGATAATGATGATATGATAATCGACAATTTCAATAAGCATTTCTTTACGGCTTGCCATGCTTTCCTCCTGGCTACCGAAACCCCCGGCCAACAGCTCCGCACCCCCCGCAGCTACTTGCCCGAGACTCCCCAGCTTCTTCTTCACCCAAATCCAGATAGTAGATGTTCTGAAAGAGCTGCAAAACCTGGACCCGTACAAATCAGCTGGGCTAGACAATCTGGACCCTCTCTTTCTAAAACTATCCGCTGCCATTGTTGCAACCCCTATTACCAGTCTGTTCAACCTCTCTTTCGTATCGTCCGAGATCCCTAAAGATTGGAAAGCTGCCACGGTCAACCCCTCTTCAAAGGGGAGACACTCTAGACCCAAACTGTTATAGACCTATATCCATCCTGCCCTGCCTTTCTAAAATCTTCAAAAGCCAAGTTAATAAACAGATCACCGACCATTTCGAATCCCACCGTACCTTCTCCGCTGTGCAATCCGGTTTTCGAGCTGGTCACGGGTGCACCTCAGCCATGTTCAAGGTACTAAACAATATCATAACCGCCATCGATAAAAGGCAGTACTGTACAGCCGTCTTCATCGACCTGGCCACTGCTTTCGACTCTGTCAATCACCGTATTCCTATCGGCAGACTCAATAGCCTTGGTTTCTCAAATGACTGCCTCGCCTGGTTCACCAACTACTTCGCAGACAGAGTTCAGTGTGTCTCTATGGGGTACCACAGGGTTCAATTCTTGGGCAGACTCTTTTCTCTGTATATATCAACGATGTCGCTCTTGCTGCGGGTGATTCCCTGATCCACCTCTACACAGACGACACCCTTCTGTATACATCTGGCCCTTCTTAGGACACTGTGTTAACTAACCTCCAAACGAGCTTCAATGCCATTCAACACTCCTTCCGTGGCCGCCAACTGCTCTTAAACGCTAGTAAAGCCAAATGCTGCTTTTCAACCGTTCGCTGCCCGCACCCGCCCGGACAACTACAAATACCTAGGTGTCTGGCTAGACTGTAAACTCTCCTTCCAGACTCATATCAAATATCTCCAATCCAAAATCAATTCTAGAATCGGCTTTCTATTTCGCAACAAAGCCTCCTTCACTCACGCCGCCAAACTTACCCTAGTAAAACTGACTATCCTAACTAGAGGTTGACCGATTATGATTTTTTTTACGCCGATACTGATACTGATTATTGGAGGACAAAAAAAAGCCGATACTGATTAATCGGCCGATTCTTGAAAAAATGTGTAATAATGACAATTACATCAATACTAAATGAACACTTATTTTAACGTAATATAATACATCAATAAAATCCATTTAGCCTCAAATAAATAATTAAACATGTTCAATTTAGTTTAAATAATGCAAAAACAAAGTGTTGGAGAAGAAAGTAAAAGTGCAATATGTGCCATGTAAGAAAGCTAACGTTTAAGTTCCTTGCTCAGAACATGAGAACATATGAAAGCTGGAGGTTCCTTTTAACATGAGTCTTCAATATTCCCAGGTAATAAGTTTTAGGTTGTAGTTATTATAGGAATTATAGGACTATTTCTCTCTATACCATTTGTATTTCATACACCTTTGACTATTGGATGTTCTTACAGGCACTTTAGTGTTAGTATAGCCTCCGTACCTCTCCTTGCTCCAACCTGGGCTTGAACCAGGAACACAATGACAACAGCCACCCTCGAAGCAGCGTTACCAATGCAGAGCAAAGGGAACAACTACTCCAAGTCTCAGAGCGAGTAACGTTTGAAACGCTATTAGCACACACCCCGCTAACTAGCTAGCCATTTCACATCACATCGTTACACCAGCCTAATTTCGGGAGTTGATAGGCTTGAAGTCATAAACAGCAGAGCTGCTGGCAAAACGCACGAAAGTGCTGTTTGAATGAATGCTTATGAGCCTGCTGGTGCCTACCATAGCTCAGTCAGACTGCTTTATCAAATCATAGACTTAACTATAACATAATAACACACAGAAATGCGAGCCTTAGGTCATTAATATGGTCGAATCCGGAAACTATCATCTCGAAAACTAGACATTCATTCTTTCAGTGAAATACGGAACCGTTCCGTATTTTATCTAACGGGTGGCATCCATCAGTCTAAATATTCCTGTTACATTGCACAACCTTTAATGTTATGTCATAATTACGTAAAATTCTGGCAAATTAGTTTGCAATGAGCCAGGCTGCCCAAACTGTTGCATATACCCTGACTCTGCGTGCAATGAACGCAAGAGAAGTGACACAATTTCACCTGGTTAATATTGCCTGCTAACCTGGATTTCTTTTAGCTAAATATGCAGGTTTAAAAATAAATACTTCTGTGTATTGATTTTAAGAAAGGCATTGGTGTTTATGGTTAGGTACACGTTGGAGCAACGACAGTCCTTTTTCGCGAATGCGCACTGCATCATGCGCACTGCATCAATTATATGCAATGCAGGACACGCTAGATAAACTAGTAATATCATCAACCATAACTAGTGATTATGATTGATTAAGTTTAATGCTAGCTAGCAACTTACCTTGGCTTCTTACTGCATTCGCGTAACAGGCAGGTGGTTAGAGCGTTGGACTAGTTAACCGTAAGGTTGCAAGATGGAATCCCTGAGCTGACAAGGTACAAATCTGTCGTTCTGTTCCTGAACAAGGCAGTTAACCCACCGTTCCTAGGCCATCATTGAAACTAAGAATGTGTTCTTAACTGACTTGCCTAGTTAAATAAAGATTAAATAAAGGTGTAAAAACAAACAACAAAAAAATCTGCAAAATCTGCGTTCAAAATTACCAATTTCCGATTGATATGAAATCTTGAAATCGGCCCTAATTAATCGGCCATTCCGATTAATCGGTCGACCTCTAATCCTAACGATCCTAAACTTCGGCGATGTCATCTACAAAATAGTTTCCAATACTCTACTCAGCAAACTGGATGCAGTCTATCATAGTGCCATCCGTTTTGTTACCAAAGCCCCTTATACCACCCACCAATGCGACCTGTATGCTCTAGTAGGCTGGCCCTCGCTACATATTCGTCGCCAGACCCACTGGCTCCAGGTCATCTATAAGTCTATGCTAGGGAGAGCTCCGCCTTACATCAGCTCACTGGTCACGATAACAACACCCACCCGTAGCACCCGGAGCTGTCTTTCCTTCCAGTTCTCTGCTGCCAGTGACTGGAACGAATTGCAAAAATCACTGAAGCTGGAGACTTACATCTCCCTCACTAACTTTAAACATCAGCTATCTGAGCAGCTAACCGATCGCTGCAGCTGTACATAGTCCATCTGTAAATAGCCCACCCAATCTACCTACCTCATCCCCATATTGTTTTTATTTACTTTTCTGCTCTTTTGCACACCAGTATCACCACTTGCACATCATATGCTCATCTATCACTCCAGTGTTAATCTGCTAAATTGTAATTACTTCGCTACTATGGCCTATTTATTGTCTTACCCCCTCACGCCATTTGCACACACTGTATATAGACTTTCCTTTTTTCTAATGTGTTATTGACTGTATGTTTGTTTATTCCATGTGTAACTCTGTGTTGTTATTTGTGTTGCACTGCTTTGCTTTATCTTGGCCAGGACGCAGTTGTAAATGAGAACTTGTTCTCAACTAGCCTACCTGGTTAAATAAAGGTGAAATAAAAAATAAAAATAAAAATGAACCTGGAGAAGAGTCCCCTAAGCAAGCTGGTCCCTGGGCTCTGTTCACAAACACAAACAGACCCTACAGAGTCCCAGGTCAGCAACACAATTAGACCCAACCAAATCATGAGAAAACAAAAAGAAAGAAAGAATTAACAAAAAAAACAGAGAAAACTAGAATGCTATTTGGCCCTAAACAGAGAATACCTGATCACTGTGACTGACCCAAAATGAAGGAAAGCTTTGACTATGTACAGATTCAGTAAGCATAGCCTTGCTATTGAGAAAGGTCGCCATAGGCAGACCTGGCTCTCAAGAGCAGACAGGCTATGTGCACACAGGCCACAAAATGAGGTGGAAACTGAGCTGCACTTCCTAACCTCCTGCCAAATGTATGACCATATTTCCCTTAGACCCAGACCCCAAAATAATTCAATTTTTTATCTATGTGTGCCATCACAGCAGCAATATGTTTTACCTGTTGCCACAAGAAAAGGGCAACCAGTGAAGAACAAACACCACTGTAAATACAACCCATATTTATGTTTATTTATTTAGCCTTTTGTACTTTAACTATTTGCACTTCATTACAACACTGTATATTTTGAAATGTCTTCATTATTTTGGAACCAGGGATGTAATACTTACTGTTCTCTTTTTTTTTTTTTTTTTTCTCCCCAATTTCGTAGTATCCAATTGTTGTAGTAGCTACTATCTTGTCTCATCGCTACAACTCCCGTACGGGCTCGGGAGAGACGAAGGTTGAAAGTCATGCGTCCTCCGATACACAACCCAACCAAGCCGCACTGCTTCTTAACACAGCACGGATCCAACCCGGAAGCCAGCCGCACCAATGCGCCGGAGGAAACACCGTGCACCTGGCCACCTTGGTTAGCGCACACTGCGCCCAGCCCGCCACAGGAGTCGCTGGTGCGCGATGAGACAAGGACACCCCTACCGACCAAGCCCTCCCTAACCCGGGCGACGCTAGGCCAATTGTGCGTCGCCCCACGGACCTCCCGGTCGCGGCCGGTTACGACAGAGCCTGGGCGCGAACCCTGGGACTCTGATGGCACAGCTAACCACTGCGCCACCCGGGAGGCCCCACTGTTCTCTTTTTATTGTTTATTTCACGTTTGTTTATCCATTTCCATGTAAACATATGTTTCCCATGCCAATAAAGCCCCTTGAATTGAATTTAATTGAGAGAGAGAGAGAGAGAGAGAGAGAGAATAGAGAGAGAGAGAAGAGAGAGAGAGAGAGAGATTTGTAATGTCTTTATTCTTTTGGAACTTTTGTGAGTGTAATGTTTACTGTACATTTTTTATTGTTTATTTCACTTTTGTTTATTATCTATTTCACTTGTTTTGGCAACGTAAACATATGTTTCCCATGCCAATAAAGCCCCTTCAATTATAATAGCTGATTGAGGATTTCAGTGAAAACATTACAAAGATGAAAAGACTAATAAACGTCAAGTCAATATTATATCTAGCAGGTTAAAAGACCACCACAAGCTCTGGCTTGTATAGTAGACTAACCTAATATTGTACTTTCTATTCCAATGCAACTATTGAATGTGCTATTGGCGTTGGTGTTGGAAGATTGTCTTTGCGATTTGAGCTGTTCATAGTTCCGGACAAGCCTAGACATACATTACCATTAGCACAACCACCACACTTCATTCCTCCATTGAGTGATGGATCAAATATCACTATACCTGATTATGCCCAGAACAGTCCACAGCATAGGTGTCATAGAAACCGAAATGTTTTCCTTATGTGGTCTACAATGGGTATGCCATCAAGAGTAGCTGTAATAAACTAATTTCAGTAGGGGTTCAAATAAAATCTATAATCTCCTATAACGCAGATGTAAAATGTTTTTATTCACAAAATGTAACATAGTAGGCTGTTATTTTATGTTGTAATTACCAACTAGAGATGCAATAGTATTAAAGATAATTAAGTCACATGCATTTAAAGACTCAAAAGGCTTCAATTTTGCCTGTACATTTCTAAGAAATTGCAACAATGTATCCGACATATTTACCTGTCCTTTGAGTTTCTGTCCATGTGACAGCCAGCAGAAGTACGCAGGTATGCAGACCCAACGACCACCTGTCAACACAAGGCATGCTTTTCCGCTTATTTGTGCAAAATATTTCCACAAGTCCTTTTGTTTGGTAAGCAAAAAGCTAAAAGGTTCATGCACATTTGGGCATCTCCGTCTCGGTCCTAGAACAGTGTCGTTGGAATTAATGGCAGGTACGCTACGCAGCCTTTGCACAGTTCCAAGGTGAGTTCTCTGCCTGCGCACGGAACCTTGACTACCGAAACAGAATTGACAGTATAACCTACAGTAAAACGTTAGTTAGCGGGCGCTATGGACAAACCCTCAATTTATCCACGGGATTTTCCCCTGGGTCCTAAGTATCCTAAAGTTTTGGCAGATTCATCCAAACCTCCGTGACTGACAGGTCCAATCTAAAATACACACTGAACACACTGACATTTGGCGCCTTTTATGACTTCATGATATCCACATACTTTTCAAAATCAGGTAAGCTAACCTAGGGCACAGTCAAACAATTATTTACACAATATGCAAGTTCTTCAGTAAGCTTTCTGTACACCAAGACTCATTTGACTAAACCTAATCAAAGGCTGCAGGAAAACGGTATTATCAGCATTTAGTTGGCTTATACATGTCCCCATGTTGAGACATGATGGCATATAATACATGCCCCTAAACCCTGCATTCCACCCAGAGAGAATGGAAAAGCTGTTGAGCTGACAGACAGTGAGTGTACAGTGTGCAGTGTGTAGTGAGTCTGTCCATCTAGCACTAAATCAATCCACCCACACTGTTAAAGCCCATACTGAAACCAATATTCTCTAATGAAGACAGACAGTGAGTGTACAGTGTGCAGTGTGTAGTGAGTCTGTCCATCTAGCACTAAATCAACCCACCCACACTGTTAAAGCCCATACTGAAACCAATATTCTCTAATGAAGACAGACAGTGAGTGTACAGTGTGCAGTGTGTAGTGAGTCTGTCCTTCTAGCACTAAATCAACCCACCCACACTGTTAAAGCCCATACTGAAACCAATATTCTCTAATGAAGACAGACAGTGAGTGTACAGTGTGCAGTGTGTAGTGAGTCTGTCCTTCTAGCACTAAATCAACCCACCCATACTGTTAAAGCCTACATGTGGAAACCAATATTCTCTAATGAAGACATACAGTGAGTGTACAGTGTGCAGTGTACAGTGTGTAGTGAGTCTGTCCTTCTAGCACTAAATCAACCCACCCACACTGTTAAAGCCTACATGTGGAAACCAATATTCTCTAATGAAGACAGACAGTGAGTGTACAGTGTGCAGTGTACAGTGTGTAGTGAGTCTGTCCTTCTAGCACTAAATCAACCCACCCACACTGTTAAAGCCTACATGTGGAAACCAATATTCTCTAATGAAGACAGACAGTGCTTTCAGGAAGTGTTCAGACCCTTTTATTTTTTCAACATTTTGCTATGTTACAACCTTAACCTAAAATTGGTTAAATAAAGCAAATTCATCAGGCCTCCATTGTAAAATAAGAATTTGTTCCTAACTGACATGCCTAGTTTAATAAGGTTAAATTAAAAAAAGAAACCCATAATAACTAAGTGAACGCAAGTTTTGAGAAATTTTAACAAATTCAATTCAAAACAGAAATATCTTATTTACATAAGTATTTAGACCCTTTGCTATGAGACTCAGGTGCATCCTGTTTCCATTGATCATCATTGAGATGTTTCTACAACTTGATTGGTGTGCTGTGGTAAATTCACTTGATTTGACATGATTTGGAAAGGCACACACCTGCCTATATAAGGTCCCACAGTTGACAGTGCATGTCAGAGAAAAAAAACATGCCATGAGGTCGAAGGAATTGTCCGTAGAGCTCCAAGACAGGATTGTGTCAGATCTAGGGAAGGGTACCAAAACATTTCTGCAGCATTGAAGAACACAGTGGAACACAGTGGCCTCCATCATTCTTAAATGGAAGAAGCTTGGAACCACCAAGACTCTGCCTAGAGCAGAACTGAACAATCGGGGGAGAAGGGCCTTGGTCAGGGAGGTGACCAAGAACCCGATGGTCACTCTGACAGAGTTCTAGAGTTTCTATGTGGAGGATGGGAGAACCTTCCAGAAGGACAACCATATCTGCAGCACTCCACCTTTATGATAAAGTGGCAGCCCACTTATGACAGTCCACTTGGAGTTTGCCAAAAAGCATCTAAAGGACTCTCAGACCATGAGAAACTAGATTCTCTGGTCTGATGAAACCAAGATTAAACTCTTTGGCTAAAAGCCAAGCGCCATGTCTGGAGGAAACCTGGCACATTCCCTACGGTGAAGCATGGTGGTGGCAGCATCATGCTGCGGGGATGTTTTTCAGCGGCATGGACTGGAAGACTAGTCAGGATCGAGGGAAAGATGAACAGAGCAAAGTACAAAGCGATCCTTGATGAAAACCTGCTCCAGAGTGCTCAGGACCTCAGACTGGGGGCGAAGGTTCACCTTACAATGGGGCTACAACCCTAAGCACACAGCTAAGACAAGGCAGGAGTGGCTTCAGGACAAGTCTCAGAATGTCCTTGAGTGGCCCAGCAAGAGCCTGAACCCGATCGAACATCTCTGGAGAGACCTGAAAATAGCTGTGCAGCTGTGTGAGAAACTCCCCAAATACAGGTGTGCCAAGCTTGTAGCGTCATACCCAAGAAGACTCGAGGCTGTAATCACTGCCAAAGGTGCTTCAACAAAGTACTGAGTAAAGGATACTTATGTATATGTAATATTAATCGTTTTTAATTGTTTTTTATAAATTAGCAAACATTTCTTAAAACCTGTCTTACTTTGTTAATTGTGTGTAGATTGATGAGGGGGAAAACAATTTAATCAATTTTAGAATAAGGCTGTAACGTAACAAAATGTGAAAAAAGTCAAGGGGTCTGAATACTTTCCGAAGGCCCTGTATGGCCAGTTGAATTGCTTTTCAAGAGTGATTTCCCAATCCCTAAAGAGTGGCATTTATTGATACTGTTCAAGCAAATGTTAAATATGTTTCATGTTATGTCAGCGGATATCATATGCCCATGTTATTAATTGTATATTATTTAGTTTGTATGCAGGTTGCGTAGTTCAGCCTTGCACTGCTAGCGACAGTACTCTATGTGTGGTGTGGTCAGATCTGCTGACCAATTGATCAGTGATGGCGTTTCTTTGTCAGTAGAGGGCAATCCTACCCTTGGCTTGGCTTGAGCTGCTAGAATAGAATAGAATGGAGTAGAATATAATGGAAAATAATATAATGGACTAGAATGGAATGGAATATAATAGAATGGATTGGAATGGAATAGAATAAAATTGGATAGAATTTAATACGATATAATAGGATTGAAGACAATAGAATATAATTGGATAGAATAGGATAGAATGTAATAGAATACAATAGAATGGAATAGTTGTCTTATCCCAAAGGGAAGTGCAGGAAACAAGACACATAACTGACAGCCATAATGACTCTCACTCTCCTCTCAGGAGGGTCAACATAGTCACGGTTGTTAACAAGTCAGGAATTGCGAAACGCAGCCAATTTTCCTCACCTGTCATTTAGTTCAGTAAGCCAAGGAAACTCACACAAAATGTCAAGGTCATCATGTAATCTTAGAGTGCTGCCAGAACATGCCTGACGTTTCTGAGAGGTGAACCATGTACAATGAGTTTTTAAATGACTAGTCTACTCCTGTGTTAGGTTAGATAGCTTGCATGTCTGAAACTCTGAATCCCCGGGTACCTCATTTCGACCTCGATCTTGTCCCCACACGTAGACAGGCAGGTCCACTCGTCTTTCAGAGAGATTTCACCACGCTGCTCAGCTATGTAGCCTGGAGGTGTGTATCTAGGCGTTGTGTTTCTAGGGCCTTCATTTCAGAGCCAGACTCCATCCATCTTCCTCCACAACTTGGGCAGTGAAAGCACAGGAAGTGACATTTTCAAGGTGCCACTTAAACTGTGACTGCATATGAACGTTATTAGTATAACGTTTAATATATATATATATTTTTTTTAATCCAGTAGGATAAACATTCCAAACAGCCTACCCGACCGCTCGGAGGCATCCACATGGTCCTAAAGCACATCGTTGCCTCGTTTTGTATCACATTCCAATTATAAAACTGGGGGGGACAAAAATGCAATTTCAGAATGTGTGTTAGGGGACATGTCCCCAGTGAATGGCATTTTATTTTACAATCAAATAAGGGATCTATATCCTTTGACTATGCTTTGACTAACTCAATCAAGAACTACCAAATGAATTTTGAACAAAAGGCCCACAGGAAGGGGAACCTGAACAGGACATGTCTTTTATTTCAAACATTGCACAGATAAGGACAGCAGTTCTATAACTCTCTCACTACAGGGAAGTGAGGAGACCAGTCTCTGTGCTTCTGCCAGAAGTATAGCCATAGTATCTCTTTCTGACAAGTGTAGTTAGAATGAGGCTGCCAGTGGTGGGGTAGAGTGTTTAGCACACATCTGTCCAACTCTGACTAGAAAAATAGTCATGATAAAACATTGAATTATAAAATCATATTTTTTTGCCATTTGCTAGCAAAAAAAGTTTAATAGTATCATATAGATGTTTCGTGTCCGGTACGATTGTATCATTATTTAAGCGGCGCACATTATGTGCAAAGGTGATACGTTGTGTAATTTCATCTCACCTATGAGAGTGAAGAGAAAATTCAGCAACTCTCCGAGAACACTGGAAGTTGATAAAATAGTTTCTTTGTTGTCAACCATAAAACCTACGGGTTTCGGCCCTAACCTTCATCAAGGTGTACTCTCTTTGGTTTTTACAGAAGAAAATGAAGGTGAGGTTTATATATATTTCAAAATTGCCTCCGGTGAGTTCAGGGACCAGTCACAATGGGGATACAAAACCTGAGGTGATTGGTAATCACATCACGGGAGGCCATTTGGAAATATCTACAGGCCTCCTTCATGTATATCAATCAATCAATCAAATGTATTCATGAAGCCCCCTTTTACATCAGCAGATGTCACAAAGTGCTATACAGAAACCCAGCCTAAAACCCCAAACTGCAAGCAATGCAGATGTAGAAGCATGGTGGCTAGGAAAAACTCCCTAGAAAGGCAGGAACCTAGGAAGAAACCTAGAGAGGAATCAGGCTCTGAGGGGTGACCAGTCCTCTTCTGGCTGTGACGGTTAGAGATTATAAGAGTACATGGCCAAGATGTTCAAACATACACACAGTGGGGAGAACAAGTATTTGATACACTGCCGATTTTGCAGGTTTTCCTACTTACAAAGCATGTAGAGGTCTGTAATTTCATCATAGGTACACTTCAACTGTGAGAGACGGAATCTAAAACAAAAATCCAGAAAGGTAGTCCTGAGGCATGGTCCCAGGGCTCAGGTCCTCTGGGAGGGGAGGGAGAGTGAGAGAGTTAGAGGGTACGTTAGCATACCTAAATTCACACATGATCTCTAAACAAAGAGGGAAGGGCCAAAACAAGTTTTTACATTAACAATAACAATAAGCACTTTTCTCAACATCCATTGTCCTGGTTGGAGAGCGAGGTAGCTGCATCAGTGGTCTCTTTGCATCTATGACAACCATGAGCACTGGCAGGGCTGATTAGGCATCGTTAGGCCTACCGCAGTCTCTAATGCTGCAATCATAACCAAGTGGGGAGGTGGTGATTACCAGTTGTGAAGTCGTAAATATTAGTTGGATGCATTCACCTGCTTTGAACTCTCGGAGAAATGGCGATTTGCCAATGGCCAACAAGCTGCGTCAATTATAAACTAAAAGTATAGCTATCATGCTTGTAAACAAATTGTAGTGTTCAAAAACCACGTTAATAGATTGCTATTTATAAATACTGTTTTGTTGTTGCATTTAACTGCCAAAAATGCTGTTATTGAGGTAATTTCCTTAATAGGTGACATCAGAGCATGTGGGAGAAGTCAGAGCTCAGAGATGCTAGATCAGTTTACCACTCGTATTTAAAGATGCACTTTGCAGAAATCGCTATGCCATTTCCTGGTTGCTAAAATTCTAATAATTAGCTTAATTTTTGTTTATGTGACAAACAAGTAAGTATAGTGTAGAGAATCATTGTACCATCTAAACATCTGTGAAATATATTTTCCATAACCCTAAATATTGTATTTTCAGCTGTTTGAAGCTTGTGTACAAAACAGAAAGTAAAAGACAACAACAAAAATTAAGAATGGGAGCATAGAAATAGGGTACATAGAACATATTCAATGAAAATGACAGATCTATAACACACTTTTCAATGTGAATTTGGTCTGGTTGCCCAAAAAGTTACATATTGCAGCTTTAACTACCAGTTGCATTTTTTCCAGTCATATGTGTTAAATACCACCTTCCCACTTGGTTATGAATGCAGCATGAGTACCACATACTAGAGAACAACATCTTTGGACAGTTATGGTTGCACCTGTAAATGCAGAAAACCACTTGTCTCTAGCGGTAGCCTTGCCCCAGATCTGTTTGTGCTCTTGCCTACTCCATTGCTGTCAACCCAAACAAACTCAGATAATTCATGGCCAAATAGTAGATCTTAATTATTTTAAATCAATCGCTTTTTCTCTTTTTTTTGCTCCTAACTTATTCAAAGTTGGGAGCACTATTCAATACTCCCGATTAAGAAAGAAAATGTACATCCCTGACTGCTGTTGATTTTGGATGGAGGGGATCAGGACTGACCTGTGAAGAGATTAACCTTCATACTGCTGTTTGATATTGAAATACAATCTCAGAACAGAATCTAACACTATGCTTTTGATTCCTATGACTGTCCTCTTACCCAGCAGCTGGTTAGAGATAACTTCATGAGGGTGAATGTCAGAGGGACCAGCCCCCTTACATGGACAGGTGGGTCATTGTTTTAAAAAACAAGCAAAATCATATAAACTATGGTTTCTCCTTTTGTCAGATAGATATTTCCTACATGCAACAATGATAGGTAAAAATAAACATTCTTTATCCCATATCTCCATATCCATATCCCACATTATATTATATACCACATTATATCATATCCCACATTATGTCATATACCACATTATATCCATATCCCACATTATATCATATACCACATTATATCATACCCCACATTATGTCATATACCACATTATATCATACCCCACATTATATCATATACCACATTATATCATATCCCACATTACATCATATTCCACATTATATCCATATACCACATTATATCATATACCACATTATATCATATACCACATTATATCATATACCACATTATATCCATATACCACATTATATCCATATACCACATTATATCATATCCCACATTATGTCATATACCACATTATATCATATACCACATTATATCCATATACCACATTATATCATATACCACATTATATCATATCCCACATTATGTCATATACCACATTATATCATATACCACATTATATCATATACCACATTATATCATATACCACATTATATCATATCCCACATGATATCATATACCACATGATATCATATACCACATTATATCATATACCACATTATATCATATACCACATTATATCATATCCCACATGATATCATATACCACATTATATCATATCCCACATGATATCATATACCACATTATATCATATACCACATTATATCATATCCCACATTATATCATATCCCACATTATATCATATCCCACATGATATCATATACCACATTATATCATATCCCACATGATATCATATACCACATTATATCATATACCACATTATATCATATCCCACATTATATCATATACCACATTATATCATATCCCACATTATATCATATCCCACATTATATCATATCCCACATTATATTATATACCACATTATATCCATATACCACATTATATCATATCCCACATTATATCATATCCCACATTATATCATATCCCACATGATATCATATACCACATTATATCATACACCACAATATATCCAGATCCCACATTATATCATATACCACATTATATTATATACCACATTATATCATATCCCACATTATATCCATATACCACATTATATCATATCCCACATTGTAGATATCACTAAGATATAGAACCAAGATCTAGGCCAACCTTTAAAGACCCCTAAAGACAGACATCAGGGAATAGCTGGATGATGATGATGATGATGGTGGATCCATTTAGATCGAATAGGGTCAACGTGGAGAGGGTTGTCAACAATCGTCATCCTAACTAAATGAGTGGATCCTGAAGCTACAGCATGTGACCTTCCGGAGGTCATCTTCCTCTGATGCCAAGTGTTTGTGATTGGCTGTGGTGGACATTCCGCTATCGTCTGAGAATGTGGGGGTTGTATGTCAACGCTGTAGTCATACTGTTGTTATGGGCCCAGTCTTTCACCATACAAGCTGTAGTCAAACTGTTGTAATGGGCCCAGTCTCTCACCATACAAGCTGTAGTCAATCTGTTGTTATGGGCCCAGTCTCTCACCATACAAGCTGTAGTCAAACTGTTGTTATGGGCCCAGACTCTCACCATACAAGCTGTAGTCATACTGTTGTTATGGGCCCAGTCTCTCACCATACAAGCTGTAGTCAAACTGTTGTAATGGGCCCAGTCTCTCACCATACAAGCTGTAGTCATACTGTTGTAATGGGCCCAGTCTCTCACCATACAAGCTGTAGTCATACTGTTGTAATGGGCCCAGTCTCTCATCATACAAGCTGTAGTCATACTGTTGTAATGGGCCCAGTCACTCACCATACAAGCTGTAGTCATACTGTTGTAATGGGCCCAGTCTCTCACCATACAAGCTGTAGTCATACTGTTGTATTGGGCCCAGTCTCTCACCACACAAGCTGTAGTCAAACTGTTGTTATGGGCCCAGTCTCTCACCATACAAGCTGTAGTCATACTGTTGTAATGGGCCCAGTCTCTCACCATACAAGCTGTAGTCAAACTGTTGTATTGGGCCCAGTCTCTCACCATACAAGCTGTAGTCAAACTGTTGTATTGGGCCCAGTCTCTCACCATACAAGCTGTAGTCATACTGTTGTAATGGGCCCAGTCTCTCACCATACAAGCTGTAGTCATACTGTTGTAATGGGCCCAGTCACTCACCATACAAGCTGTAGTCAAACTGTTGTTATGGGCCCAGTCTCTCACCATACAAGCTGTAGTCAAACTGTTGTTATGGGCACAGTCTCTCACCATACAAGCTGTAGTCAAACTGTTGTAATGGGCCCAGTCTCTCACCATACAAGCTGTAGTCATACTGTTGTTATGGGCCCAGTCTCTCACCATTCAAGCTGTAGTCATACTGTCGTAATGGGCCCAGTCTCTCACCATACAAGCTGTAGTCAAACTGTTGTAATGGGCCCAGTCACTCACCATACAAGCTGTAGTCATACTGTTGTAATGGGCCCAGTCTCTCACCATACAAGCTGTAGTCATACTGTTGTAATGGGCCCAGTCTCTCACCATACAAGATGTAGTCAAACTGTTGTTATGGGCCCAGTCTCTCACCATACAAGCTGTAGTCATACTGTTGTTATGGGTCCAGTCTCTCACCATACAAGCTGTAGTCATACTGTTGTAATGGGCCCAGTCTCTCACCATACAAGCTGTAGTCAAACTGTTGTAATGGGCCCAGTCTCTCACCATACAAGCTGTAGTCAAACTGTTGTAATGGGCCCAGTCACTCACCATACAAGCTGTAGTCAAACTGTTGTTATGGGCCCAGACTCTCACCATACAAGCTGTAGTCAAACTGTTGTAATGGGCCCAGTCTCTCACCATACAAGCTGTAGTCATACTGTTGTAATGGGCCCAGACTCTCACCATACAAGCTGTAGTCATACTGTTGTAATGGGCCCAGTCTCTCACCATACAAGCTGTAGTCATACTGTTGTAATGGGCCCAGTCTCTCACCATACAAGCTGTAGTCAAACTGTTGTTATGGGCCCAGACTCTCACCATACAAGCTGTAGTCAAACTGTTGTTATGGGCCCAGACTCTCACCATACAAGCTGTAGTCAAACTTTTGTAATGGGCTCAGTCACTCACCATACAAGCTGTAGTCATACTGTTGTAATGGGCCCAGTCTCTCACCATACAAGCTGTAGTCATACTGTTGTATTGGGCCCAGTCTCTCACCATACAAGCTGTAGTCAAACTGTTGTAATGGGCCCAGTCACTCACCATACAAGCTGTAGTCATACTGTTGTAATGGGCCCAGTCTCTCACCATACAAGCTGTAGTCATACTGTTGTAATGGGCCCAGTCTCTCACCATACAAGATGTAGTCAAACTGTTGTTATGGGCCCAGTCTCTCACCATACAAGCTGTAGTCATACTGTTGTTATGGGTCCAGTCTCTCACCATACAAGCTGTAGTCATACTGTTGTAATGGGCCCAGTCTCTCACCATACAAGCTGTAGTCAAACTGTTGTAATGGGCCCAGTCTCTCACCATACAAGCTGTAGTCAAACTGTTGTAATGGGCCCAGTCACTCACCATACAAGCTGTAGTCAAACTGTTGTTATGGGCCCAGACTCTCACCATACAAGCTGTAGTCAAACTGTTGTAATGGGCCCAGTCTCTCACCATACAAGCTGTAGTCATACTGTTGTAATGGGCCCAGACTCTCACCATACAAGCTGTAGTCATACTGTTGTAATGGGCCCAGTCTCTCACCATACAAGCTGTAGTCATACTGTTGTAATGGGCCCAGTCTCTCACCATACAAGCTGTAGTCAAACTGTTGTTATGGGCCCAGACTCTCACCATACAAGCTGTAGTCAAACTGTTGTTATGGGCCCAGACTCTCACCATACAAGCTGTAGTCAAACTTTTGTAATGGGCCCAGTCTCTCACCATACAAGCTGTAGTCAAACTGTTGTAATGGGCCCAGTCTCTCACCATACAAGCTGTAGTCATACTGTTGTAATGGGCCCAGACTCTCACCATACAAGCTGTAGTCAAACTTTTGTAATGGGCCCAGTCACTCACCATACAAGCTGTAGTCATACTGTTGTAATGGGCCCAGTCTCTCACCATACAAGCTGTAGTCATACTGTTGTATTGGGCCCAGTCTCTCACCACACAAGCTGTAGTCAAACTGTTGTTATGGGCCCAGTCTCTCACCATACAAGCTGTAGTCATACTGTTGTAATGGGCCCAGTCTCTCACCATACAAGCTGTAGTCAAACTGTTGTATTGGGCCCAGTCTCTCACCATACAAGCTGTAGTCAAACTGTTGTATTGGGCCCAGTCTCTCACCATACAAGCTGTAGTCATACTGTTGTAATGGGCCCAGTCTCTCACCATACAAGCTGTAGTCATACTGTTGTAATGGGCCCAGTCACTCACCATACAAGCTGTAGTCAAACTGTTGTTATGGGCCCAGTCTCTCACCATACAAGCTGTAGTCAAACTGTTGTTATGGGCACAGTCTCTCACCATACAAGCTGTAGTCAAACTGTTGTAATGGGCCCAGTCTCTCACCATACAAGCTGTAGTCATACTGTTGTTATGGGCCCAGTCTCTCACCATTCAAGCTGTAGTCATACTGTCGTAATGGGCCCAGTCTCTCACCATACAAGCTGTAGTCAAACTGTTGTAATGGGCCCAGTCACTCACCATACAAGCTGTAGTCATACTGTTGTAATGGGCCCAGTCTCTCACCATACAAGCTGTAGTCATACTGTTGTAATGGGCCCAGTCTCTCACCATACAAGATGTAGTCATACTGTTGTTATGGGTCCAGTCTCTCACCATACAAGCTGTAGTCATACTGTTGTAATGGGCCCAGTCTCTCACCATACAAGCTGTAGTCAAACTGTTGTAATGGGCCCAGTCTCTCACCATACAAGCTGTAGTCAAACTGTTGTAATGGGCCCAGTCACTCACCATACAAGCTGTAGTCAAACTGTTGTTATGGGCCCAGACTCTCACCATACAAGCTGTAGTCAAACTGTTGTAATGGGCCCAGTCTCTCACCATACAAGCTGTAGTCATACTGTTGTAATGGGCCCAGACTCTCACCATACAAGCTGTAGTCATACTGTTGTAATGGGCCCAGTCTCTCACCATACAAGCTGTAGTCATACTGTTGTAATGGGCCCAGTCTCTCACCATACAAGCTGTAGTCAAACTGTTGTTATGGGCCCAGACTCTCACCATACAAGCTGTAGTCAAACTGTTGTTATGGGCCCAGACTCTCACCATACAAGCTGTAGTCAAACTGTTGTAATGGGCCCAGTCTCTCACCATACAAGCTGTAGTCATACTGTTGTAATGGGCCCAGTCTCTCACCATACAAGCTGTAGTCAAACTGTTGTTATGGGCCCAGTCTCTCACCATACAAGCTGTAGTCATACTGTTGTAATGGGCCCAGTCTCTCACCATACAAGCTGTAGTCATACTGTTGTTATGGGCCCAGTCTCTCACCATACAAGCTGTAGTCACACTGTTGTAATGGGCCCAGTCTCTCACCATACAAGCTGTAGTCATACTGTTGTAATGGGCCCAGTCTCTCACCATACAAGCTGTAGTCATACTGTTGTAATGGGCCCAGTCTCTCACCATACAAGCTGTAGTCAAACTGTTGTTATGGGCCCAGACTCTCACCATACAAGCTGTAGTCAAACTGTTGTTATGGGCCCAGACTCTCACCATACAAGCTGTAGTCAAACTTTTGTAATGGGCCCAGTCTCTCACCATACAAGCTGTAGTCAAACTGTTGTAATGGGCCCAGTCTCTCACCATACAAGCTGTAGTCATACTGTTGTAATGGGCCCAGTCTCTCACCATACAAGCTGTAGTCAAACTGTTGTTATGGGCCCAGTCTCTCACCATACAAGCTGTAGTCATACTGTTGTAATGGGCCCAGTCTCTCACCATACAAGCTGTAGTCATACTGTTGTTATGGGCCCAGTCTCTCACCATACAAGCTGTAGTCATACTGTTGTAATGGGCCCAGTCTCTCACCATACAAGCTGTAGTCAAACTGTTGTATTGGGCCCAGTCTCTCACCATACAAGCATAGAGAGTTTGTAGTTTACCTCTTTTGACATGAACGGGACAGAAGAAAGGAAAGTCCCATTGTAGCTCCTATGTAAATTGAATGTATAAAACAAACAGGATTCTCCATGCCATGTGTACTTTTATGGACCCATCCGTAGTGCAATAGAACATATTTTACATGTCTGTGGTCGTACCATAGTACGTGTTGTTTTAGTTAAGCTGTAGCTACTTCAACAATTCAAAGTGCTTCAGTGACCTCAGTTTTATTTATTGTGTTTCCATGAAACAACACCAGCTGTATGTATTGTGTTTCTGTGAAACAGATGTCATGGCAGTCTCGGGTGGTGACTCGGGTGGTGACTCGGGTGGTGAGGAAGTTCTGATGTGCCGGACGGTAATGGGTTCTGACGAATAACACTATCCTACATACACCTCTAATAAACAATGTGTGCTAACCCAGAGTGAGGCTCTGGGGGCATGAGGTGGCATGGGGCTGGGGAAGGGGGGCTGGTGATGGGGGGGCTGGGGGCTGGGACTGACAGATACTAATAAGGGAGGCCATTACCATAGCATATGCGGTGTTAGTAATGATTGACTCTCTATATGTTTAGTTATTTATGTGGATATTTATATTGGGATGCAAACTCAAGATGTAATACATTTCAACTCTATATTTGACATGGTACAGGTGTCTTCTTGTTTTAAGCCCATAACCATGTGTGTGAGGTGTATACTTTTGTTTCAAAGCAGATTTGTTTAAGACTAACAAGAATCACTCTGTGACCCTGATTTTCACTGCAGTGAAAGGTTAAATGCTTCACCAATTCTTTATAAGCAGAGTTTGAGCTCAGCAATTATCAACTACCCTTCCAGAATGTACATTTAAACATCTATGTCAATGACACATCATACATCGTCTGTGTTTACGGATGATGAGCTAGTGTGCTTGATGCCGGGAGTCACTGTCTTGGCAGGTGGGGTGTCCTCTGTGGAGATTAAACAGAGGATCTCTAGGAAGCTGATTGATCAGTCACAGAGCAGTGCTGCTCAGTGCTTCTGTCTATCTTTAGCTCCTGTAGGGTCTGTGAATGGAGGGCCAAGACTTATCTGACTGGCTGTCATCAAAACCTGTGGTATTTTTAGGGGCGGTTAGCAGCGGCAGGGCAACAGTTGTTCGTCTCCCTCCCCCTCTCTCTCTCTTTCTCTCTCTTTCTCTCTCTCTCCCTGACATTGACACACCGGGCAGGCGCCTTAGGACCGGGTGACGGAAACCACCAGGCAGTCAGAGTGGATTGTGTGGTCCCTGTACAGGAGCTCCAGACCCCCACCAGTTCCAGAAGCCACAGCCACCTCACTGGATGGACAGATACAGCAACAGGGCGAGCCTTGAGAGCTGTGGATCTGTTTGATGCTGATCAAGACACTCATTTAGCTTTTATTTAGTCAGGACATCTTGAGAGACATCCTTGTCTTAGTGAGAGAGCAGGACTGCAGCAGACCACTGAGAGCGGGAAACATATCCCTACCGGACAGAGGAGACAGCGGCCATTTTAAGGGACGCGGGACCAGACTTACACCTGGGTCAAAAGTCATTCCAATCAATGGGGTCCAAGTCTTCTTGAACCCTGACGGGAGATTCTGAAGAGTGGCTTTGATTTGTGGGCTATATTGTCAATGTGGAACAAAGGAAGTGTCACTCTGGAATCACTGGTAAGTTTCTGATTATCATAGTTTGTACGATTGTATCATTATTTAAGCGACGCGGATTGTGAATCATTTCACCTCACCTATGAGAGGGAAGAGGAAATGCAGCAACTCTTGGAGAACACTGGAAGTCGATAAAAGAGCTTCTTTATCAACAGGATCTTTGCCCCCATGGTAACCAAATAGATAACTGGGTCAATGGCATGATCCAGTAGAATGTACTGTATGACAGCCTTTTGGAGGGAATATACTGCAGCACCTAGACACATTGGCTGCAGTATCAAATGCCATGTGTTCACGTGTAAGAGAGAGAGAGAGTTATCTCTGTATTGGGAAATAGCCCCTGCATGCCAGAGATGAAACCTACAGCTGCTATAGACAAACTACAGGAACATCAACTGCACCACAATGATTTGGAAGGCTATAGCTGAACCTGATATGGGGTTACTAGTATAGCAACAATGACAGCAAGTATTAGGCATTTCTAGAGTTCCCTTTTCCTGATCCCAATCCCTGTGGGCATTCATATTGTGACTGTCTCTCAGGTAAGGTAGCACATCAACAGTAATCCAAAAATCCCAGGAGGTATCATATTTTCCCTTTAGTGTATAGGAGCTCTTATCTTGGAGAGTAAAGACGTACATACTGTATGTTTCTGTGTGGATTTTCTGTTATCTGACACAAGGCCTCCAGGCAGGGTCTTTATTTGGACAGACTACTTGAAATACTCCTCTGGCTGAGCTACAGCACCAGCTGGGAGGGCTGTGGTCTGTTCAGTTCTGACTGAGACGCTACTTTACTTTTACTGGGTCAACACCACTAGACTGAGGAGAAAGCACTGTCCTTCAGCTTGGGGCTGTATTCAATGTCCTTCTGTTATCACAAAGCAGTGAATACATTGTCCACTAGATGCAAAACATTCAGAGTGAAAGGCTGTAGTACTTCTTCCAAGACAAATCTGATGGGCTGTATGTAAGGCATTCTAAACTGGGTGGTTCAAGCCCTGAATGCTGATTGGTTGACAGCCGTGGTATATCAGACCTTATACCACAGGTATGACCCAAAAATATTTTTACTGCTCTAATTACGTTGGTAACCAGTTTATAATAGCAATAAGGCACGTCGGGGGTTTGTGATATATGGCCAATATACCACGGCTAAGGGCTGTATCCAGGCACTCGTGCATAAGAACAGCCCTTAGTCGTGTTATATTAGCCATATACCACACCCCCTCGGGCCTTATTGCTAAATTATGCATAAAAGAAATCACTAGATACTGTGTGAGAGTTATGTAGTAGCTGTATTGTTAATGTACTACGACTCATATCTTCTCTGCAGATTGAAATGCGGTAGAGACGACCGTGTGGCACAATCTACAAGAGACTTCTACTACGGAGCCCATTTGTTTTGCCCATCAGAGTGAGAAGAACGGACTGAGACAGACACAGGAAGCCAACATGGACATATTCGGTGGTGCCCCCCGTGTACTGGGCTACTCGCGCCCCGTGGCGGCACAGTGTGGCACGGATGCCGTCCTGCAATGCAAGATCGGCGGCGACCCTCGTCCCGAGGTGGTCTGGGAGAAGAAGAATGTACAGATCCTGTCAGAGGGACGCTACAGGCTGTCGGAGGAGGGCCAGGCTTACTTCCTACACATCACTGGGGTCAGGCTGGAGGACGCTGGCCAGTATATCTGCAAGGCCAGTAACAGCGTGGGTGAGACGTGCGCCCCTGCCACACTGAAGGTGGAGGGGAACAGTCAGGAGCAGGAAGGGGTACAGAAACAGACAGAGGTCAATGGGGTGCAGCAAACCAGGCTGGAGAATGGAGAGTTAGGGGGGCAACGGAATGGGGAGTTTAGAAGGCAACAGAGCAGCGAGTTGGAGGGGCAACAGAACCAGAATGGGGAATATAGACAGCAAGAGAACAGGGAGTATGGAGGGCAACAGAATGGAGAGGTAGAGCAGAGGAATGGAGAGGTAGACCAACAGAGCGGAGCGGTAGACCAACAGAGCGGACCGGTAGAGAAGGAAAATGGAGAGGAGAGTGAGCGGGAGAAAAAGAAGCAGCGCTATGAAGGGGAGCCCCTGCTGTCAGACGACAGACCTCACTTCCTCATCAAGCCCCTCTCCCTGAGGGTGGACCGGGGCGAGGACGCAGCCTTCTCCTGTAAGCTGTCGGGCAACCCTCTGCCCCAGGTGGTGTGGGAGAAGGACGGGAAGAAGCTGAGCGACATCTTCGAGAGCGCCCACTTCAACGTCAGCAGCCAGGACGGAGGCTGGTTCCAGCTGAAGATCTTCCGGACGAGGATGCCCGACGGGGGTGTCTACACCTGCAGAGCCCATAACAATCAAGGAGGGGCGCTGGCGGGCGCAGTGCTGCTTGTGGAGCTCGTCCCGGAACGGCAGGAGAGCGGGGCGTCCATGTCAAATGGGCACAGCAACGGTCAGACATCACCTCGTAGTATGAGGCACAGGATGGGAAGACACGGTTTGTCGAGACAGCCGGACGAGCCCAATCTGAACTCTGCCAATGTGAAGAAATTTGCGGTGTCGGAGGGGAAACATGCTAAGTTCCGCTGCTTCGTGACAGGGAAACCTAAGCCTGAGATCATCTGGAAGAAGGACGGAGCGCCCCTAGAGGCTGGGAGGCGTCACCTTCTGTTTGAGGACAGAGAGGGTTACTACACACTCAAAGTGATGTACTGTAAACATCAGGACACAGGGCTGTACGTGTGTGCTGCGTCCAACGCTCTGGGACACACCCTCAGCTCTGTTTACCTGACTGTCAAAGGTAGGGCTTTAGCAGTGTTTCAGGACTTCTCTTTTCTTTTCTTTCTTACAGATGTAGGATCTTAATTTGAGCTAGTTTGCTACAGCAGGAAAATAATCCTGCAGCAACAGGAAATGTGAATTATCATGTGGATTATAATTAATGGACATTTTTGTAGGGGATGACCCATTTTTCATAAGGAAAAATCAAGTCTTGAATTTCAAAGTGGAAATTACAAATTTCAGAAGCCTTTTAAACCTCAAATACACTACACATTTTTTAATTTCCTGCATTGCTGGAAAGTTCTCCTGCAACAGGGTGGTCAAATTGGGGCGGCAGGTAGCCTAGTGGTTAGAGCATTGGGCCAGTAACCAAAAGGTTGCTAGAGCGATTCCCTGAGCTGACAAGGTAAAAATCAGTCAAGGCAGTTAACCCACAGTTCCTAGGCCGTCATTGTAAATAAGAATTTGTTCTTAACTGACTTGTCTAGTTAAATGAAGGTTAAAGAAATTAAGATCCTACATCTGTACCATCGTTCTTTCCTTAATTAATTCCTTTGCCATGATGATCAACAATCAGGTTTGACTGAGACGATGAAAGCATGCTCTCACCTGCCTAATTTGATCATAATTTTGAAGGAATAACATTGTGGCAAACCCTCATGCTAGCATGAGTACGTACTGTATGTTCCTGACTAGCATGAGTACGTACCGTATGTTCCTGACTAGCATGAGTACATACTGTATGTTCCTGACTAGCATGAGTACGTACTGTATGTTCCTGACTAGCATGAGTACGTACCGTATGTTCCTGACTAGCATGAGTACGTACTGTATGTTCCTGACTAGCATGAGTACGCACTGTATGTTCCTGACTAGCATGAGTACGTACTGTATGTTCCTGACTAGCATGAGTACGTACTGTATGTTCCTGACTAGCATGAGTACGTATCGTATGTTCCTGACTAGCATGAGTACGTACTGTATGTTCCTGACTAGCATGAGTACGTACTGTATGTTCCTGACTAGCATGAGTACGTACCGTATGTTCCTGACTAGCATGAGTACGTACTGTATGTTCCTGACTTGCATGAGTACGTACTGTATGTTCCTGACTAGCATGAGTACATACTGTATGTTCCTGACTAGCATGAGTACGTACCGTATGTTCCTGACTAGCATGAGTACGTACTGTATGTTCCTGACTAGCATGAGTACGTACCGTATGTTCCTGACTAGCATGAGTACGTACTGTATGTTCCTGACTTGCATGAGTACGTACTGTATGTTCCTGACTAGCATGAGTACGTACTGTATGTTCCTGACTAGCATGAGTAGGTACCGTATGTTTCTGACTAGCATGAGTACGTACTGTATGTTCCTGACTAGCATGAGTACGTACTGTATGTTCGAGAGTTAGATCTTCAGTTGTCACAACTAATTGCTCTATGGAGAGTTCAGTAGATTGTGGAAATGCATTGCTAAAAGATCCCAGTTGAGTCACCCTAATAATTGGTAATTGTTTAGTCATCATTATAGGATAATCCCAGGGTGATCCAGCCATCACACAGCACACTGAGTCAGCTGGCTACGTAAATTAAATGGTATCTGTCTCATCTAGACATCCACATCCCTAATCCACCAGGGAGTTATTGCCATAGAGTCTTGATAGATGGAGATAAACACAGGTCTTCCTAACCCTACCTCTGTCTTCCTACCCTTACCTCCCCCCTAGTCTCTTCCCCCCTCCCCCTAGCTTCCCTTCTCCCCCTACCTCCTGCATGTCTCCCCTGCCCACCCCAATGCCTCTGTGTCCCTTTCTCCCCCCAGTCTCTTTCCCCTAGCTTCCCTTCTTCCCCTCTCCCCCTAGCTTCCCTTCTCCCCCCTCCCCCTAGCTTCCCTTCCCCCCCTACCTCCTGCATGTCTCCCCTGCCCACCCCAATGCCTCTGTGTCCCTACCTCCCCCCAGTCTCTTACCCCTAGCTTCCCTTCTTCCCCTCTCCCCCTAGCTTCCCTTCTCCCCCCTCCCCCTAGCTTCCCTTCTCCCCCTACCTCCTGCATGTCTCCCCTGCCCACCCCAATGCCTCTGTGTCCCTACCTCCCCCCAGTCTCTTTCCCCTAGCTTCCCTTCTTCCCCTCTCCCACTACCTTCCCTTCTTCCCCTCTCCCCCTAGCTTCCCTTCATCCCCTCTCCCCCTAGCTTCCCTTTTCTCCCTACCTCCTGCATGTCTCCCCTGCCCACCCCACTGCCTCCGTGTGTCCCTATATTTAGAGACTGAATCATGAGCTGAGGTATGTGTCCTGTATGTGTCCTGAATACAGAGTTTCTGCTGTGTTAACCATGTTGACCATGTTGATCATGGCCAAAGTCCACAGCAATGTCAATGGATTGGTAGAAATAACCCTAAAAGTTTACTTGAAATGTAGTTGAAATTACTGTTTGTTCAAATCCTGCAGTCAATCATAGCATAAGTCATGAAATGTGGTCATGAAATATGCTCATGAGCTCATGAAATGTGTTATACCTTGATCAAAACTCAACCAATGACTGGAATAACCTCAAATGTGTGTAAATCACTGTAAAAACAACCTCAAGTGTATCTAAAGCATTGTAAAAAGAACCTAAAATGTGCATAAAGCATTGTAAAAACAACCTAAAATGTGCCTAAAGCATTGTAAAAACAACCTAAAATGTACCTAAAGCACTGTAAAAACAACCTAAAATGTACCTAAAGCACTGTAAAAA
Source organism: Oncorhynchus clarkii lewisi (assembly GCF_045791955.1). Lineage (NCBI taxonomy): Eukaryota > Metazoa > Chordata > Actinopteri > Salmoniformes > Salmonidae > Oncorhynchus > Oncorhynchus clarkii. The sequence continues at coordinate 14,035,272 of NC_092164.1, read as the reverse complement.
CAACCTAAAATGTGGGTTAAGCACTGTAAAAACAACCTAAAATGTGTCTAAAGCACTGTAAAAACAACCTAAAATGTGCCTAAAGCACTGTAAAAACAACCTAAAATGTGCCTAAAGCATTGTAAAAACAACCTAAAATGTGACTAAAGCGTTGTAAAAACAACCTAAAATGTGCCTAAAGCACTGTAAAAACAACCTAAAATGTACCTAAAGCACTGTAAAAACAACCTAAAATGTGGGTTAAGCATTGTAAAAACAACCTAAAATGTGCCTAAAGCATTGTAAAAACAACCTAAAATGTGCCTAAAGCATTGTAAAAACAAACTAAAATGTGCCTAAAGCACTGTAAAAACAACCTAAAATGTGGGTTAAGCATTGTAAAAACAACCTAAAATGTGTCTAAAGCACTATAAAAACAACCTAAAATGTGGGTTAAGCACTATAAAAACAACCTAAAATGTGGGTTAAGCATTGTAAAAACAACCTAAAATGTGCCTAAAGCATTGTAAAAACAACCTAAAATGTGCCTAAAGCATTGTAAAAACAAACTAAAATGTGCCTAAAGCACTGTAAAAACAACCTAAAATGTGGGTTAAGCACTGTAAAAACAACCTAAAATGTGCCTAAAGCATTATAAAAACAACCTAAAATGTGCCTAAAGCATTGTAAAAACAACCTAAAATGTGCCTAAAGCACTGTAAAAACAACCTAAAATGTGGGTTAAGCACTGTAAAAACAACCTAAAATGTGCCTAAAGCATTATAAATCCAACCTAAAATGTGGGTTAAGCATTGTAAAAACAACCTAAAATGTACCTAAAGCATTGTAAAAACAACCTAAAATGTGGGTTAAGTACTGTAAAAACAACCTAAAATGTGCCTAAATCATTGTAAAAACAACCTAAAATGTGGGTTAAGCACTGTAAAAACAACCTCAAATGTGGGTTAAGCACTGTAAAAACAACCTAAAATGTGGGTTAAGCATTGTAAAAACAACCTAAAATGTGCCTAAAGCATTGTAAAAACAACCTAAAATGTACCTAAAGCATTGTAAAAACAACCTAAAATGTGGGTTAAGCATTGTAAAAACAACCTAAAATGTACCTAAAGCATTGTAAAAACAACCTCAAATGTGGGTTAAGCATTGTAAAAACAACCTAAAATGTACCTAAAGCATTGTAAAAACAACCTAAAATGTGCCTAAAGCATTGTAAAAACAACCTAAAATGTACCCAAAGCATTGTAAAAACAACCTAAAATGTACCTAAAGCACTGTAAAAACAACCTAAAATGTACCTAAAGCATTGTAAAAACAACCTAAAATGTACCTAAAGCACTGTAAAAACAACCTAAAATGTGCCTAAAGCACTGTAAAAACAACCTAAAATGTGCCTAAAGCATTGTAAAAACAACCTAAAATGTGCCTAAAGCATTGTAAAAACAACCTAAAATGTGCCTAAAGCACTTTAAAAACAACCTAAAATGTGCCTAAAGCACTGTAAAAACAACCTAAAATGTGGGTTAAGAACTGTAAAAACAACCTAAAATGTGCCTAAAGCATTGTAAAAACAACCTAAAATGTGCCTAAAGCATTGTAAAAACAACCTAAAATGTGCCTAAAGCACTGTAAAAACAACCTAAAATGTGGGTTAAGCACTGTAAAAACAACCTAAAATGTGCCTAAAGCATTATAAAAACAACCTAAAATGTGCCTAAAGCATTGTAAAGACAACCTAAAATGTGCCTAAAGCACTGTAAAAACAACCTAAAATGTGCCTAAAGCACTGTAAAAACAACCTAAAATGTGCCTAAAGCATTGTAAAAACAACCTAAAATGTGCCTAAAGCATTATAAAAACAACCTCAAATGTGCCTAAAGCATTGTAAAAACAACCTAAAATGTGGGTTAAGCATTGTAAAAACAACCTAAAATGTACCTAAAGCATTGTAAAAACAACCTAAAATGTGGGTTAAGCACTGTAAAAACAACCTCAAATGTGGGTTAAGCACTGTAAAAACAACCTAAAATGTGGGTTAAGCATTGTAAAAACAACCTAAAATGTACCTAAAGCATTGTAAAAACAACCTCAAATGTGGGTTAAGCATTGTAAAAACAACCTAAAATGTACCTAAAGCATTGTAAAAACAACCTAAAATGTGCCTAAAGCATTGTAAAAACAACCTAAAATGTACCCAAAGCATTGTAAAAACAACCTAAAATGTACCTAAAGCACTGTAAAAACAACCTAAAATGTGGGTTAAGCACTGTAAAAACAACCTAAAATGTGCCTAAAGCATTGTAAAAACAACCTAAAATGTGCCTAAAGCATTGTAAAAACAACCTAAAATGTGCCTAAAGCACTGTAAAAACAACCTAAAATGTGGGTTAAGCACTGTAAAAACAACCTAAAATGTGCCTAAAGCATTATAAAAACAAACTAAAATGTGCCTAAAGCATTGTAAAAACAACCTAAAATGTGCCTAAAGCACTGTAAAAACAACCTCAAATGTACCTAAAGCATTGTAAAAACAACCTAAAATGTACCTAAAGCACTGTAAAAACAACCTAAAATCTGGGTTAAGCATTGTAAAAACAACCTAAAATGTGCCTAAAGCACTGTAAAAACAACCTAAAATGTGGGTTAAGCACTGTAAAAACAATGCTAAAATGTGCCTAAAGCATTATAAAAACAACCTAAAATGTGCCTAAAGCATTGTAAAGACAACCTAAAATGTGCCTAAAGCACTGTAACTACAACCTAAAATGTGCCTAAAGCACTGTAAAAACAACCTAAAATGTGGGTTAAGCACTGTAAAAACAACCTAAAATGTGCCTAAAGCATTATAAAAACAACCTAAAATGTGCCTAAAGCATTGTAAAGACAACCTAAAATGTGCCTAAAGCACTGTAAAAACAACCTAAAATGTGCCTAAAGCACTGTAAAAACAACCTAAAATGTGCCTAAAGCATTGTAAAAACAACCTAAAATGTGCCTAAAGCATTATAAAAACAACCTCAAATGTACCTAAAGCATTGTAAAAACAACCTAAAATGTGGGTTAAGCATTGTAAAAACAACCTAAAATGTACCTAAAGCATTGTAAAAACAACCTAAAATGTGGGTTAAGCACTGTAAAAACAACCTCAAATGTGGGTTAAGCACTGTAAAAACAACCTAAAATGTGGGTTAAGCATTGTAAAAACAACCTAAAATGTACCTAAAGCATTGTAAAAACAACCTCAAATGTGGGTTAAGCATTGTAAAAACAACCTAAAATGTACCTAAAGCATTGTAAAAACAACCTAAAATGTGCCTAAAGCATTGTAAAAACAACCTAAAATGTACCCAAAGCATTGTAAAAACAACCTAAAATGTACCTAAAGCACTGTAAAAACAACCTAAAATGTGGGTTAAGCACTGTAAAAACAACCTAAAATGTGCCTAAAGCATTGTAAAAACAACCTAAAATGTGCCTAAAGCATTGTAAAAACAACCTAAAATGTGCCTAAAGCACTGTAAAAACAACCTAAAATGTGGGTTAAGCACTGTAAAAACAACCTAAAATGTGCCTAAAGCATTATAAAAACAAACTAAAATGTGCCTAAAGCATTGTAAAAACAACCTAAAATGTGCCTAAAGCACTGTAAAAACAACCTCAAATGTACCTAAAGCATTGTAAAAACAACCTAAAATGTACCTAAAGCACTGTAAAAACAACCTAAAATCTGGGTTAAGCATTGTAAAAACAACCTAAAATGTGCCTAAAGCACTGTAAAAACAACCTAAAATGTGGGTTAAGCACTGTAAAAACAACCTAAAATGTGCCTAAAGCATTATAAAAACAACCTAAAATGTGCCTAAAGCATTGTAAAGACAACCTAAAATGTGCCTAAAGCACTGTAAAAACAACCTAAAATGTGCCTAAAGCACTGTAAAAACAACCTAAAATGTGCCTAAAGCATTGTAAAAACAACCTAAAATGTGCCTAAAGCATTATAAAAACAACCTCAAATGTGCCTAAAGCATTGTAAAAACAACCTAAAATGTGGGTTAAGCATTGTAAAAACAACCTAAAATGTACCTAAAGCATTGTAAAAACAACCTAAAATGTGGGTTAAGTACTGTAAAAACAACCTAAAATGTGCCTAAATCATTGTAAAAACAACCTAAAATGTGGGTTAAGCACTGTAAAAACAACCTCAAATGTGGGTTAAGCACTGTAAAAACAACCTAAAATGTGGGTTAAGCATTGTAAAAACAACCTAAAATGTGCCTAAAGCATTGTAAAAACAACCTAAAATGTACCTAAAGCATTGTAAAAACAACCTAAAATGTGGGTTAAGCATTGTAAAAACAACCTAAAATGTACCTAAAGCATTGTAAAAACAACCTCAAATGTGGGTTAAGCATTGTAAAAACAACCTAAAATGTACCTAAAGCATTGTAAAAACAACCTAAAATGTGCCTAAAGCATTGTAAAAACAACCTAAAATGTACCCAAAGCATTGTAAAAACAACCTAAAATGTACCTAAAGCACTGTAAAAACAACCTAAAATGTACCTAAAGCATTGTAAAAACAACCTAAAATGTACCTAAAGCACTGTAAAAACAACCTAAAATGTGCCTAAAGCACTGTAAAAACAACCTAAAATGTGCCTAAAGCATTGTAAAAACAACCTAAAATGTGCCTAAAGCATTGTAAAAACAACCTAAAATGTGCCTAAAGCACTTTAAAAACAACCTAAAATGTGCCTAAAGCACTGTAAAAACAACCTAAAATGTGGGTTAAGAACTGTAAAAACAACCTAAAATGTGCCTAAAGCATTGTAAAAACAACCTAAAATGTGCCTAAAGCATTGTAAAAACAACCTAAAATGTGCCTAAAGCACTGTAAAAACAACCTAAAATGTGGGTTAAGCACTGTAAAAACAACCTAAAATGTGCCTAAAGCATTATAAAAACAACCTAAAATGTGCCTAAAGCATTGTAAAGACAACCTAAAATGTGCCTAAAGCACTGTAAAAACAACCTAAAATGTGCCTAAAGCACTGTAAAAACAACCTAAAATGTGCCTAAAGCATTGTAAAAACAACCTAAAATGTGCCTAAAGCATTATAAAAACAACCTCAAATGTGCCTAAAGCATTGTAAAAACAACCTAAAATGTGGGTTAAGCATTGTAAAAACAACCTAAAATGTACCTAAAGCATTGTAAAAACAACCTAAAATGTGGGTTAAGCACTGTAAAAACAACCTCAAATGTGGGTTAAGCACTGTAAAAACAACCTAAAATGTGGGTTAAGCATTGTAAAAACAACCTAAAATGTACCTAAAGCATTGTAAAAACAACCTCAAATGTGGGTTAAGCATTGTAAAAACAACCTAAAATGTACCTAAAGCATTGTAAAAACAACCTAAAATGTGCCTAAAGCATTGTAAAAACAACCTAAAATGTACCCAAAGCATTGTAAAAACAACCTAAAATGTACCTAAAGCACTGTAAAAACAACCTAAAATGTGGGTTAAGCACTGTAAAAACAACCTAAAATGTGCCTAAAGCATTGTAAAAACAACCTAAAATGTGCCTAAAGCATTGTAAAAACAACCTAAAATGTGCCTAAAGCACTGTAAAAACAACCTAAAATGTGGGTTAAGCACTGTAAAAACAACCTAAAATGTGCCTAAAGCATTATAAAAACAAACTAAAATGTGCCTAAAGCATTGTAAAAACAACCTAAAATGTGCCTAAAGCACTGTAAAAACAACCTCAAATGTACCTAAAGCATTGTAAAAACAACCTAAAATGTACCTAAAGCACTGTAAAAACAACCTAAAATCTGGGTTAAGCATTGTAAAAACAACCTAAAATGTGCCTAAAGCACTGTAAAAACAACCTAAAATGTGGGTTAAGCACTGTAAAAACAATGCTAAAATGTGCCTAAAGCATTATAAAAACAACCTAAAATGTGCCTAAAGCATTGTAAAGACAACCTAAAATGTGCCTAAAGCACTGTAACTACAACCTAAAATGTGCCTAAAGCACTGTAAAAACAACCTAAAATGTGGGTTAAGCACTGTAAAAACAACCTAAAATGTGCCTAAAGCATTATAAAAACAACCTAAAATGTGCCTAAAGCATTGTAAAGACAACCTAAAATGTGCCTAAAGCACTGTAAAAACAACCTAAAATGTGCCTAAAGCACTGTAAAAACAACCTAAAATGTGCCTAAAGCATTGTAAAAACAACCTAAAATGTGCCTAAAGCATTATAAAAACAACCTCAAATGTACCTAAAGCATTGTAAAAACAACCTAAAATGTGGGTTAAGCATTGTAAAAACAACCTAAAATGTACCTAAAGCATTGTAAAAACAACCTAAAATGTGGGTTAAGCACTGTAAAAACAACCTCAAATGTGGGTTAAGCACTGTAAAAACAACCTAAAATGTGGGTTAAGCATTGTAAAAACAACCTAAAATGTACCTAAAGCATTGTAAAAACAACCTCAAATGTGGGTTAAGCATTGTAAAAACAACCTAAAATGTACCTAAAGCATTGTAAAAACAACCTAAAATGTGCCTAAAGCATTGTAAAAACAACCTAAAATGTACCCAAAGCATTGTAAAAACAACCTAAAATGTACCTAAAGCACTGTAAAAACAACCTAAAATGTGGGTTAAGCACTGTAAAAACAACCTAAAATGTGCCTAAAGCATTGTAAAAACAACCTAAAATGTGCCTAAAGCATTGTAAAAACAACCTAAAATGTGCCTAAAGCACTGTAAAAACAACCTAAAATGTGGGTTAAGCACTGTAAAAACAACCTAAAATGTGCCTAAAGCATTATAAAAACAAACTAAAATGTGCCTAAAGCATTGTAAAAACAACCTAAAATGTGCCTAAAGCACTGTAAAAACAACCTCAAATGTACCTAAAGCATTGTAAAAACAACCTAAAATGTACCTAAAGCACTGTAAAAACAACCTAAAATCTGGGTTAAGCATTGTAAAAACAACCTAAAATGTGCCTAAAGCACTGTAAAAACAACCTAAAATGTGGGTTAAGCACTGTAAAAACAACCTAAAATGTGCCTAAAGCATTATAAAAACAACCTAAAATGTGCCTAAAGCATTGTAAAGACAACCTAAAATGTGCCTAAAGCACTGTAAAAACAACCTAAAATGTGCCTAAAGCACTGTAAAAACAACCTAAAATGTGCCTAAAGCATTGTAAAAACAACCTAAAATGTGCCTAAAGCATTATAAAAACAACCTCAAATGTGCCTAAAGCATTGTAAAAACAACCTAAAATGTGGGTTAAGCATTGTAAAAACAACCTAAAATGTACCTAAAGCATTGTAAAAACAACCTAAAATGTGGGTTAAGTACTGTAAAAACAACCTAAAATGTGCCTAAAGCATTGTAAAAACAACCTAAAATGTGGGTTAAGCACTGTAAAAACAACCTCAAATGTGGGTTAAGCACTGTAAAAACAACCTAAAATGTGGGTTAAGCATTGTAAAAACAACCTAAAAAGTGCCTAAAGCATTGTAAAAACAACCTAAAATGTACCTAAAGCATTGTAAAAACAACCTAAAATGTGGGTTAAGCACTGTAAAAACAACCTAAAATGTGGGTTAAGCATTGTAAAAACAACCTAAAATGTACCTAAAGCATTGTAAAAACAACCTCAAATGTGGGTTAAGCATTGTAAAAACAACCTAAAATGTACCTAAAGCATTGTAAAAACAACCTAAAATGTGCCTAAAGCATTGTAAAAACAACATAAAATGTGCCTAAAGCACTGTAAAAACAACCTAAAATGTGGGTTAAGCACTGTAAAAACAACCTAAAATGTGCCTAAAGCATTATAAAAACAACCTAAAATGTGCCTAAAGCATTGTAAAGACAACCTAAAATGTGCCTAAAGCACTGTAAAAACAACCTAAAATGTGCCTAAAGCACTGTAAAAACAACCTCAAATGTACCTAAAGCATTGTAAAAACAACCTAAAATGTACCTAAAGCACTGTAAAAACAACCTAAAATCTGGGTTAAGCATTGTAAAAACAACCTAAAATGTGCCTAAAGCACTGTAAAAACAACCTAAAATGTGGGTTAAGCACTGTAAAAACAACCTAAAATGTGCCTAAAGCATTATAAAAACAACCTAAAATGTGCCTAAAGCATTGTAAAGACAACCTAAAATGTGCCTAAAGCACTCTAAAAACAACCTCAAATGTGCCTAAAGCACTGTAAAAACAACCTAAAATGTGCCTAAAGCATTGTAGAAACAACCTAAAATGTGCCTAAAGCATTATAAAAACAACCTCAAATGTGCCTAAAGCATTGTAAAAACAACCTAAAATGTGGGTTAAGCATTGTAAAAACAACCTAAAATGTACCTAAAGCATTGTAAAAACAACCTAAAATGTGGGTTAAGCACTGTAAAAACAACCTCAAATGTGGGTTAAGCACTGTAAAAACAACCTAAAATGTGGGTTAAGCATTGTAAAAACAACCTAAAATGTGCCTAAAGCATTGTAAAAACAACCTAAAATGTACCTAAAGCATTGTAAAAACAACCTAAAATGTGGGTTAAGCATTGTAAAAACAACCTAAAATGTACCTAAAGCATTGTAAAAACAACCTCAAATGTGGGTTAAGCATTGTAAAAACAACCTAAAATGTACCTAAAGCATTGTAAAAACAACCTAAAATGTGCCTAAAGCATTGTAAAAACAACCTAAAATGTACCCAAAGCATTGTAAAAACAACCTAAAATGTGCCTAAAGCACTGTAAAAACAACCTAAAATGTGGGTTAAGAACTGTAAAAACAACCTAAAATGTGCCTAAAGCATTGTAAAAACAACCTAAAATGTGCCTAAAGCATTGTAAAAACAACCTAAAATGTGCCTAAAGCACTGTAAAAACAACCTAAAATGTGGGTTAAGCACTGTAAAAACAACCTAAAATGTGCCTAAAGCATTATAAAAACAACCTAAAATGTGCCTAAAGCATTGTAAAGACAACCTAAAATGTGCCTAAAGCACTGTAAAAACAACCTAAAATGTGCCTAAAGCACTGTAAAAACAACCTAAAATGTGCCTAAAGCATTGTAAAAACAATCTAAAATGTACCTAAAGCACTGTAAAAACAACCTAAAATGTGGGTTAAGCACTGTAAAAACAACCTAAAATGTGGGTTAAGCATTGTAAAAACAACCTGAAATGTACCTAAAGCATTGTAAAAACAACCTCAAATGTGGGTTAAGCATTGTAAAAACAACCTAAAATGTACCTAAAGCATTGTAAAAACAACCTAAAATGTGCCTAAAGCATTGTAAAAACAACCTAAAATGTACCTAAAGCATTGTAAAAACAACCTAAAATCTGGGTTAAGCATTGTAAAAACAACCTAAAATGTACCTAAAGCATTGTAAAAACAACCTAAAATGTGCCTAAAGCATTGTAAAAACAACCTAAAATCTGGGTTAAGCATTGTAAAAACAACCTAAAATGTACCTAAAGCATTGTAAAAACAACCTAAAATGTACCTAAAGCATTGTAAAAACAACCTAAAATGTACCCATAGCATTGTAAAAACAACCTAAAATGTACCTAAAGCATTGTAAAAACAACCTAAAATGTACCTAAAGCATTGTAAAAACAACCTAAAATGTGCCTAAAGCACTGTAAAAACAACCTCAAATGTGCCTAAAGCACTGAAAAAATACTATACAGGGACATAGCAAATCACTACACAGAGACATACTGCAATATGTTTTCCAGACAGTGTATCAACCAATCCACAACTACCTCCCTTTCCACCCGAGTGCAGCTCCAGCGGTGCGGTTCAGGCGGTCTCTGCAAGACGTGGAGGTGAGAGAGAGAGGCATGGCCGTGTTGGAGTGTGAGGTACCTAATGAGGGCATCCCTACTGCCTGGTACCTGGAGGACCAGAGACTGCAGCCAGGTGGTAAATACGGCATAGAGCAGAACGGAACCAGGCGCAGGCTCACTATCCGAGATGTGGGAGCGGACGACGATGGGGTCTATCTCTGTGAGATGCCTGATGGAGGGAAGAGTATCGCTGAGCTGGCCGTCAAAGGTAGGTAGACGTCTTATAGTATGGAAGAAGTATGGCAGTGTATCATTCACTCATTTAATACAGTCTAGAAAATACATCTTTGAGCATCAGAACTATTGAAACAAATGTTTTTAAAAAAAAATGTTTTTAAATTATTTTCTATAAACCCAATGATTTTTCTCCAGGATATACAGCCATACAGTACATGACCCTCAACGCTCTTTCTCACCCACAGGCACAATTGTTAAAAAACTTCCTCGAAAACTAGACGTGTTAGAGGGGGAGAATGCTGTGTTCTGTGTGGAGGTAGAGGAGGAGAACATGGATGTCCACTGGTTCAAAGATGGCCTGAAGCTACGCGAGAGCCACCAGACTATCCTCAAGTCCTTTGGTAAAACCCACATGCTGGTGTTCGTCAACGTCTGCCACGGGGACACTGGGGTCGTGACCTTCGTTGTGGGAAGATCCAAGACCTCGTCCCGGCTCAAAGTCAAAGGTAAGGTGGATGTTGACCAAAGTGACCCATGACCCCTTACTTAGGGACTTTCCAAATCAAATCAAAGTTTAATCATCACGTACACAGTTTACAGTTAACTTTTTGGGGATTTACCCATGTAGATCCGAAAGGGCTAGAATGGCAGTAAGGTGAAAACTCCAGCTATACTGTGCAACATTTCCTAATGTAGCTGCTAGAGACTAACAAACGTACGACAGGCTACAAGCATCATGGCAACCAATGCTCACCTACTTTGTACTATTCCCCTTGTTTCGGTTTTCTCCACAGCTGCCAGACACAGCCCTCCCATCTGTCCAGTGGGGGTGGAGATGGATGTGGACAGGCCCAACAGCGTGCTCCTCTCCTGGGAGCCGGCCCCCACCAGTCAGACCACCACCCGCTCCGTCTATGTCCTGGAGAGACAGGAAGTGGGATCACAGGAGTGGCTGAGGTGTGCGACCTCCGACACGACGACCTCCGCAGAGGTCATGGGCGACAGCGTGCCGTGCGAGGGCGATTACCGCTTCCGTGTCTGCTGCATCAATAAGTATGGCCGTAGTGGACACGTGGAGTTCCCTAAAGTCGTCCATCTTGGTGAGTGCTGAATTGGAGAGAAACCATGTTGATGTGATCAGGGATGAAAGGCTGTCATGCACTATGGTATTTGTGTACCCTGCAGCTATGGAAATTAATTTGATGTCACTAGTTTTGAACTCTCACCTCTCAGTGCCAGGTCCCAAGATCAGGACCCATCTCCAGGGCTGTGAGGTGACGGAGGGGGAGGACGCCCTGTTCTCCATCGATCTGTCAGTGATGGTGACGGGCACCTGGTTCCTGAACAGCACCCAGCTACAGGATAGCCAACACTACTCTATCCAACAGGCCAAGACACAGCACTCCCTGGTAATCCACAGCACCAAGGTGGAAGACCATGAGGCAGAGGTCACCTTCATCGCCAACGGAGTCAGAGACTCAGCGGTTCTCAAGGTTCAAGGTAGGTGTTGGAGAACGGTGGAGTGTAAAGAGAAATAACATGATAATGGTGTCAAGCTAGACAATCTGTATTGAGGAGGCCTTATAACAAGGACTGTTTTAACATTTACATTAGGCTTGTTTGTACTGTAATGATATGCAATTGCATGATATTAGAATACTGAATACTGCGTGTACATATTTTTTGGTAATGATTCCATTCCAGCTGCGGTGGTGAAGTTCAGCCCAATGTCAGAGTCAGACAGTAACAAGAGGGTGGAGACTGGTGACCCTGTGGTCCTGTACTGTGAGGTGTCCCACCCCTCAGCCAGCGTGGGCTGGTTCAAGGATGGGGTGGAGCTACAGGTGACAGACAGCCTCAACATCCAATCAGAAGGCAACATGAGGAGGATCGTTATCCGATCGGCTGAGTTCACCGACTCTGGCGTGTACACATGCGAGACGATGGGTGAAGTCATCAATTTCAACGTGGAGGTTGAAGGTGAGTTGCTGTATGTCATGTTTGGTTGCACTCTCAACCAGAAATGGTCTATTTTCCATATAAACATCAACTTTCTATACTGGAGGTTTTCAGAAGTTTGACCATCTCTTTGAATTCACAACTTCACATGAATTTATTCAGCCATCAGCCATGATGTCATACTGAATCACGCTGACGATCACCCAAGCGAACTGAGCATCCCATATCTGCCACCTTAACCAATCACCCATAACACCCCTAGCTGTGGGAGCCATGTTCTCCCACCTCCCTGAAGAGGAGAGGACCAAGGCCGCTGAGGCTGGCGAGCCCATCGTTCTCCACTGTGACCTATCAGACCTGTATGCCCAGGTCTACTGGTACAAAGATGGCGAGCAGATCTTCAACCTGCCTGGTGTAGTCTTTCAGGAGGATGGGCATACAAGGATGCTGATTATCCAAATGCCTGACTTCTCCCACTCGGGCGTTTACATGTGTCGGACAGCTGATGATGTCAGTGTGTTTCAGGTGGAGGTCAAAGGTGAACAACGGAGATTGTTGTTCTGTCTTTTCTCTGAGGGAATTGTAATACTGTGTTGTACTTCCTCTGTGCCGGCTAGTCATCTTATGTTGTTGTTGTTGTTGTTGTTGTTATTGACAGGATTATCTTGGTCCTGTAACCCAGTGCGGTGGCTTCTGTTCTGAAAATGTTCTCTGAGTCTTCTCTAACCTGTTTTTCACCCCCATATCTTTCCTCTCACTCAATGTCCTGATCTTTCTGATATGTATCTGAACAAACCTCTGGAAGAGCATGCTTAGTTTGATCACACTGTAACAAAACAGTCCACTACTCACTCCAACCCCTCCAACACAGCAAGCCTCCTCCTCAACAACCAAACGCTAACTCTAACCGTGACCATCCAACCTCCCCAGGTAGCTCACCCTCTCCCTCTCCCCCTCTCTCCCTCCCCCACCAGGTCCCCCTGTGCAGTTCAGTGAGGTCCCTGAGGAGGAGCTCCAGAAGTCTGCCATGGAGCTGGATCCTGTGGTGCTCACCTGTGAGGTTTCCAGAGAGGACGCCAACGCTACCTGGTACACAGCTAACATACCGCTAGGAAACACAAACTGGATGTCATGATCCTTTATGATTTGGAGTCATTTCTGCTTAGAATATCGTTCATTTAGTGGGAACAGATCGTGTTCAGACTGTAAAAAATATAAGTAGGCTTATTATGAAGTTTCACCAATTGCGAGAGCAGTGTTGGCCAGTTGGGTTCAGGCTTTTGTTCCAGCCAAGCACCATCACACCTGATTCAACTAATCAACAATACTGAAGGTTCATTCTCCTGTCCGTCATGACCTTCCTCCAGGTATAAGGATGGGGTTGAGGTCCAGGCCAGTGATAACATCACCATACAAACAGAGGGCACCATGAGGAGACTGATCATCCGTTGTGCTGAGACCTCAGACGCAGGAACCTACAGCTGTCAGTCAGGAGACAACAGCCTCTCATTCACTGTCAACATCAAAGGTATGTACTGTACACTAGCCCTACATGTTTTCATGTCATGTAACAGGTGAAGTTGACTCCATTGTGTTGAGCAAAGATGAGACTTTGATGATGATGCAAACCTCAATTCTCCTATCCTGGTAGAATATGCTCATTCATATTCTCCTTTTCCCTTGTTGAAACTAAGAGCCTCCAGTGATGATCGTGGAGCCCAAGGAGGATGTGGTTATGGAGGGTCATATCTCTGAGCAGGTGGTCCTGCAGTGTGAGCTGTCCCGCTCCAGCGTTGAGGTCCACTGGTTTAAGGACGGCCTTCAGGTCCTGGAGACGGAGAACGTCCAGCTGACGTCCGAGGGACCGTACAAGAGGCTGACCATCCTCTGCGGCTCGGCAGAAGATTCCGGAGAGTACGTCTGCGACACGGATGGAGACTCTGTGTTCTTCCAGGTCACCATCACAGGTAAGATACTCCAAGGTTCCATACCTGGTTCATTTGTTGTGAGTGGTAGTGTAATCGTTTCGTCTTTTGGGGTCTCCTTCCAAACCAATCCCCCTTATCAGACGACAACTATTTAATTTACCTTTTTTACACTATTACACAATTTAATCTTATGTTAGACTATTTCATATCCAAACTTCTATTTCAATATATATATATATATATATATATATATTTTAATCGCTTCCTTTTAAATGCAAGTTGTTCTCCCTTTCTCAGAGCTTCCGGTGCGAATCGTCTCCCCCACTGAGTCTGAGCTGGAGCTGACCAGCCTGACCTCTGAGAGGCTGGAGCTCAGCTGCGAGATCTCCCAGCCTGATGCCCAGGTACGCTGGTACCGAGATGGGCTGGAGGTGGAGGAGAGTGCCTCTCTCATCCTGGAGGTCCAGGGAGCCCACAGGACACTGGTCATCCCCATGACCACTGTGGAGGACACAGGAGAGTATGTGTGTGACACAGAGGATGACTCGGTCACATGGCTGGTCACTATTTCAGGTATGTGGTCAGTGAACTAACTCTGTTCAGCGTAAGAGGTTTAGTTATGTCAGGGTTAAGTATTTCAATCTTTGGTTTTGTATTTTTCAACTATGTGAGATGAATGGACATACATAATATTATTAATATAACTGTTCACTATGATTTCTTATAAATAAGTTAGATTTTAGGTATCTATATTATGTTGTTTTGATGTATTGCTTTCTGCTGTCTGCTAATTTCCCATATTGCAATATCCTGTTGAAAGAATAGAAATGAACCATATAAATCCCCTCTTCTCAGAGCCTCCTGTAAAGCTGGCCCGCTCTGAAACAATGTCTGACGTAATGGACTGTTTCTCTGGAGACCCCATCGTCCTGGAGATCGAGGTGTCGCGGTTCAACGCTGAGGTGATCTGGATGAAGGATGGAGGAGAGGTGGAGGAGAGCAGTGATGTCACCATCACTGAGGATGGACTCATCCGCCGCCTCACCATCCGCACGCCCGTCCCGGGCGACTCTGGGAAATACACCTGTCTTGCCTCAGATGACCTCATCGACTTCCAGGTCAAGGTGTCAGGTAAGAGATGGTTGGAGGTGAATGGTACTTTGTTTTTACACAATTCCATTTGAATTCAATCAGAAGATTATAAAAATACTAATGCAAAAACTGAAAAATATATTAAGAAGTGAGGATTTCATGTCCTAAATTGACTGAATTCAAATGGAATTGACTCTCCAAATGTGAACATTCTCCCTTCAGAACCCCCAGTGAAGATCGTGAATAGGTCAGAAGTCAAGACAGAGGTCAAGTCCCTGCCCTCTGATGACATCGAGTTGGAATGTGAACTCTCCAGGGCCAATGCCGTCGCTAAGTGGTACAAAGATGGCCGCCGGTTAAACGAGGACGAGAGGTTCTATGAGGAGGAAGAAGGGGCGTTTCGCTCCCTGGTGATCCTTAACGCTGAGCTGGAAGATTGCGGAGACTACTTCCTTGATGCCGGAGATGACAGCATCACCTTCCATGTCACTGTGCAAGGTTAAGAATCACCTAATCACAAATCAAGTCCTATCTGCTATCCCCTAACCCTTAGCCCCTACCACCTACCCCATACCTCTACCCCTCATCCCCTACCCCTTACCCCTATGTACTTGTAGAGATCTTAGAGGATCGGATAGGTGTAAAACTAAGCACTATGGTGAAAATAATTCCTCCTAGCCTTTCAGAGTGCAAGGTGGATCTGTTAACATATTGATAATACCTATAAAAAATGCATCTGATTTAAATCAACAAAAAAACTTACGTCTCTTCCTCCTTCTCCAGAGCCTCCAGTGACCATCCTGGGGAACTCTGAGGACACAGAATACCAGGAGATGGTTGCCGGGGAGGACCTGATCCTGGCCTGTGAGGTGTCCCGGGCCAATGCCCGAGTCCAGTGGTACTGTAACGACAGACAGCTGACTAGCGATGACCGGACCTACATCGAGAGCTACGGCACGCTGAGGAAACTCATCCTCTCTGACATCCTGCCCTCCGACTCTGGGAAGTACATGTGTGATGCTATCGATGACAAGATGGTCACCATGGTGAAGATCCAAGGTAATTGGCTGGGCTATATGGACAAACGGGTGTTTACGTCTTACAGATTTAGGATCTTAGTTTGAGCCAGTTTGCTACAGCAGGAAAATAATCCTGCAGAAACAGGAAATGTGAATTATTATGTGGATTATAACTAATAAAACATTTTTGTCGGAGTTGATACATTTTTCGTTCGTGTAATTCAAGTCTGACATTTTAAAGTGGAAATCACACACTTTAGGAACCTTTTGTGCAGGAAAAGTCTCAGCAACAAAATCGTGATCAAATTAAGTCAAAACGAGACCCTGTCTACAGTGGAATGAACTTTAACTTTAAAATGTATAGGATGTGAACCTTTTACACCTCATTCTTTATTCTCTCTTACTCACTCTTTTTCTCGCTCTCTCTCTCCCAGACTCCCCCGTCACCTTCGTAGACAAACAGGCAGTGAACATCATCACGGGTTACGAGGCAGAGAGTGTGACGCTGATGGGGGTCGTGTCTAAGGAGAACGCTCCGGTTCGCTGGCTCAAGGACTGGACACCCGTCATAGGGGACCGCTTCCACACGGGGGTCGACGGCGCCAACCGGTTCCTCACCATTGACCCGCTGAGACGGTCAGACAGCGGAGAGTACACAGTAGACGCCAACACAGACGAGATGCATTTCAGTCTGCTAGTCAAAGGTTTTTAACTTCCATGTTCCCATTCTGTCTTTATCTAATTATATAGTAGCTGTAGATCAGGGGGGAACACTGTGTTTCTTTAACCAACAGAGGTTAATATGATGCTATAAGCCAAATCCCAATACGAAAAGGTGACCGAGAAAAATAGGCCCCGGGCCTCCCGGGTGGCGCAGTGGTCTAGGGCACTGCACCGCAGTGGTAGATGTGCCACCAGAGACTCTGGTTTCGAGCCCAGGCTCTGTCGCAGCCGGCCGCGACCGGGAGGTCCGTGGGGCGACGCACAATTGGCCTAGCATTATCCGGGTTAGGGAGGGTTTGGCCGGTAGGGATATCCTTGTCTCATCGCGCACCAGCTACTCCTGTGGCGAGCCGGGCGCAGTGCGTGCTGACCAGGTCGCTAGATGTACGGTGTTTCCTCCGACACATTGGTGCGGCTGGCTTCCGGGTTGGATGCTAGCTGTGTTAAGAAGCAGTGCGGCTTGGTTGGGTTGTGTTTCGGAGGACGCATGGCTCTCGACCTTCGTCTCTCCAGAGCCCGTACGGGAGTTGTAGCAATGAGACAAGATAGTAACTACTAACAATTGGATATCACGAAATTTGGGTGAAAAAGGGGGTCAAAAATAATAATTTAAAAAAAATTATGTTGTGAATGACTAAAGTCTTGTAAAGCACCGTGGGGTTGAAATAATGCACTATGAATGGGGTTTCAGAGGGCGATAGAAGGTATCACCAATCTTAACAGCTCTCTCTCACTTGTGGTCTCAGAGATGAGGGTGAAGTTTGCCAAGCCGCTCCACGACACCGTGGCCCATGCGGACGGCATGGTGACCATACGCTGTGAGGTGTGTAAGCCCAAGGCGGACGTCCAGTGGCTGAAGGACGGCGTGGAGATCGTCCCCAGCCGGAGGTTCACCATCCGGGCCGACGGCGTGGAACGCAGCCTGACCATCCACAGGCTGACCAGGGAGGACACGGGGGAGTACGCCTGCGAGTCCAAGGACGACCGCACCGTCGCCAGGCTCAGAGTCGAGAGTAAGTAGTACAACCCTCAAAATGGGTGCAGGATTTGGTTCCAGCCCAGAATGAATACCCCTAATTAAATTAATCAACAAACCTTCGAGCCATTCGTTAGTTTTTCTTTCCTTCTCTCCCTTTCCCCTCGTCCCCCCCCAGTGCCCCGCGTGGTAGAGTTCTTGACAGAGCTCCACAACACCATGGTGTTAGAGGGAGAGGACGCCACCTTCAAGTGCGTGGTGTCGCCAGAGGACGTGCAGCTGGTGTGGGGGATGGACGGCGAGCTCGTCGTCATGGGTGACCGTTTCCAGGCAACGCAGAACGGCCTGTGTCACACCCTGGTGATCAAGAGCTGTCAGATCCTGGACTCCTCTAAGATCACAGTGGAGGCTGAGGGGAACGTGTCTAAGGCCACCCTCAAAGTACAGGGTTAGTCCACAGCTGACCTGGGTCAAATTTATATGGCAAATACTTTCAAATACTTGAGATGCACTTGTTTAGCTTGACCTGAGTGTCAGATGGGAGCAGGCGACTCTCACACGGTTGTTGCTGTAAATTAGAAAGTGTTCTCAGTCAACATACCTACATAAATAACTCAAACAAAGCCCAAGGAAGTGGATTACCATACAAATGTGTATTCTTAGTGAACCATCCTTTTAACAGTCATGTTTTGTCCTTCCGGCATTATCCAGAAGCTCAGGTGACCTTCACTAAGAAGATGGAGGCGGTGATGGCCGAGGAGTACGGAGACGCTACCATGGAAACAGAGGTCAGTCTGGACACGGGCGAGGTCCAGTGGATGAGGCAGGGTGTGGTCATCCAGCCAGGACCTCGACACACCCTGGTTCAGAGTGGACGCAAACGCAGCCTGACCATCTGCAACCTCAACCTCTCTGACCGCGGAACCTACCGCTGTGAAACCCTGCACGACCGCACGCAGGTCAAACTCAACGTGGAGCGTAAGACAATGTCCAGACACCATGTCATACTGATTGATAAGGATATGATTTCATCAGATACAGCCCTTAGCTGTGGTATATTGGTCATTTACCACAAACCCCCGAGGTGCCTTATTGCTATTATAAACTGGTTACCAACGTAACTAAGCAGTAAAAATAAATGTTTTGTCATACCCGTTGTATATGGTCTGATATACCACGGCTGTCAGCCAATTAGCATCCAGGACTCGAAACCACCCAGTTTATTGCTATTGATATGAATGGGATTTCATCAGTTAGAGTAACAAACCATAACGGTGTCCTGTTATGCTTAGCTGATAAAACAACAGCTTGAGTCCTGGATTCTATTTGCAACTACATTTACTGTGCCTTTATATATATAGTAGCTGTCAACAACAGCTACAATGAATGTTGGCCTTCACTATCATGTATGGTGCCGCCAGCCGTCAGGCACTAAAATAACAATGGGTAAAGCCCTGTGGGTGAGAGATGAATGATGAAATGTTGGTATGTCATCTTACAATAGTAGCCTAGAGACTATAGAGTGAGGCTGTGGCAAAAGAAGTATCCTGGCTTTAGGTGTGTTATATTTTAACCATCTGTCAATATCTCTACCTCTACAGCCCGTAAGATCGCCATCCGTAAGGGTCTGGTGGAGACGAACACGTTTGAGCGGGAGACGGCCTCCTTCGAGGTGGAGCTGTCTCACACTGATGTGGAGGGCGTCTGGCAGAAGGACGGCATCCGGGTCAAACCCAGCAACCACTGGCGGGTGAGCTGCAACGGGCTGGTCCACGGCCTCACCCTGTCCAACCTTACCCTGGAGGACACGGGCACCATCGTCTTCTCTGCGGAGGGAGTCCGGACCTCTGCCAGGCTCACTGTCAAGGGTGAGGTATCATCATCATCATCAATAATCAATCAAATGTATTTATAAATGCCTTTTTACATCAGCAGATGTCACAAAGTGCTGTACAGAAACCAAGCCTAAAACCTCAAACAGCAAGCAATGCAGGTGTAGAAGCACGGGGGCTAGGAAAAACTCCCCAAAAAGGTAGGAACCTAGGAAGAAACCTAGAGAGGAACCAGGCTCTGAGGGGTGACCAGTCCTCTTCTGGCTGTGCAGGGTGGAGATTATAAGAGTACATGGCCAAGATGTTCAAACGTTCATAGATGACCAGCAGGGTCAAATAATAATCACAGTGGTTGTAATGTAGAGGGTGCAACAGGTCAGCACCTCAGGAGTAAATGTCAGTTGGCTTTTCATAGCCGATCATTCAGAGGCCGAGACAGCGTTTGTGGTACTGAGATAGAGAGGGAGGGAGAGGGTTGAGGGTCGCGAACATCATCATGAATATCCAGTTATCTAATACAGGGGTCTTTAACCCTGGAGAGCTGTGTCTGGATTGGATGCTATAGTAAAGAACATTTCTTAACATTTCTTCCATGTTGTTGTTCTTTCCCAGAGACTCCAGTGACTATCATGAAGAAGCTGGTAGACATGAGACTGGAGCAGGGCTCTCCTGCCACATTGGAGTGTGAGCTGTCCAGACAGAACGTGGAGGTCAGGTGGCTGAAGGTAATAGATGTATAACCAATAGACCTGCCGTATTTGTGTCAGTAGTGTATTACCATATTATATAGAATAGGCACAGACAGGAAGTAAACAGTTTGATCTCATTAAATGTTGTCTATCCCTGAGAATACGGTAATAATGTTGGTCCCCTGTCTTTCTTCTTGACTGTAGAATGGGACAGAGCTGAAGCCAGGGAAGACCCAGTACCGTATTTACTCCATGGGGAGGAAGAGGTTCTGTCAGCTGCTGCAGTGTAGCTTCTCTGATGCAGGCACCTACACCTGTGACGTAGGAGATCTCAATACATCCTGTAACCTGGAGGTCTATGGTAATATACTGTACACTCTCCTTATCAAGTCACTGCAGAACGGTCTTCATTTCAAGTGCATGTAAAACATCTCAGTACTCTCACCAACGGTACTCTTCGTTGACCTCTAGTGATCAGTTATAGTGACAGGAAGGCTGAAGCAGGCCAACACAGCCAACCTTGTACTGCGTGCTACTGCCACCTAGAGGTCATGGCTGCCTGACTAATGCTCTTCCATTGGCACGGTTACGTTTGCACACTGTTACTATATTCCAACGTGTTGAACCAATCTTCCAATCTCCCTCCACAGAGCCTGAAGTGGAGGTGCTACACGGGCTGGAGGACCTGTATGTCCAGGAGGACCAGAATGCTGTGTTCATGTGTGAGGTGTCCATGGAGGACGTGACTGGGGAGTGGTATAAGGATGGACACAAGATACGACCCACTAGTACCATCAAGATACGCACAGAGGGTTAGTGATACATCAGTCAATCAATCAGTTAATCCATCAAACCGTTAAACTTCATGACTGCGGTGAATAATTTGGTCTTAATTAATTGACCTACCTGGTAAAGGTCAAATAAATAATAGAATAAACATTGAAATTCCATGTCTGTGTTTATTCCTTCAGGGACCAAACACTTCCTTCTCATGTGCAACGTTAAAGCTGAGGATTCTGGGGAGATCCGCTTTGTGACCAAACAGACAGAATCAACAGCCTACCTAGAGGTGGAAGGTAGGGCTTCACCTACCGGGCTGCAGGTTTACCTCACCTATCTCTGTGTGATGTTCCAGCTGATCTGACTTCAGTTCCTATAAGCAGACAGCAACCCAAACTCTGTTGTGGGTGACAGAACTCCCTGTGTCCATGATCTGACCTGAAATCAGTTCTCTTCACTGAAATATCTGCACTTCTCTTATATTTTTTCACAGAGGCCCCCGTGTCTATCGTGAAGCCTCTGAGAGACCGCACGGCTCTGGAGAAGCACCGCGTGATTCTGGACTGCACCGTGTCCACGCCGCGCTGTGAACTCACATGGTACAGAGGCAAGGCAGAGCTGGTGTCTTCTGATAGGCTAGAGATCCACAGTGACGGCTGCTACCATAAACTGACCATCCACGAGGCGACTGTAGAGGACGAGGGTACCTATAGTATAGAGGTTGGGGAGCACACGTCCACAGCCCAACTCCTGGTGGAAGGTGAGCGGATGGTGGTTTCTTGTAAAACAATATGTCCGTATTGACATATTGTTGCTCTTTTTCTAAATGTCCCTCTGTCACTTTATTCCCCTCAATCTCTCACCTTACCCCTTTCACATTTCTCTCTCTCCCTCACACACATAGAATGATGTTCCTGACCTTTTGTGGAAAAGGTGACCCATCTCTTTTAACCCTCCATCCCCTTGCCTCTCCAGCCCAGTCCCTGGTGATAGAGACAGAGCTGGAGGATGTGGCTGTGACGGCTCCTGACCAGGCCTGTTTCCAGTGTGAGGTGTCCGTGGCCATCAGCAGGCCCCCAGTCTGGACTCTGAACGGAGAGACCATCCAGTCCAGCCCTGACGTCCGCTTAGAGAACCACGGGACCGTCCACAAACTGAACCTGAAACAGACCAGACCAGACATGAGCGGGACGGTTACCTTCGCCATGGGAAAGGCCAAGAGCAGCGCCAAACTGAACGTGATGTGGAAGTAGAGGCAAGGGGGAGAGAATGGGAAATGTTGATTCTGTTATGATCAGGAATTGAATGTCTGAGACTGTTTTAGGGTTTGAAGGTACTTTATAAGAATGTGGTCTATCTGATCTAGTAAAGCTGCATGTAATGAGCGAGACAGAAAAGTGGAATGTGATGATGAAATGTGGTACTTAAGCCCCAAACAACTGTTTCAGGATCAGTTTTGTTTTACTCAATGGTTGGGGTTATGAGCAAAGCTGATCTTCAGTCAGTTGTAAAGGGCAGAAAGTAACCTTGGAGAGAAATGTTAAGAAGGATGGATTCCAGTCAGGTCTAAAGGTCAAATCGGTATGCAACACTTGTCTGAAGGTGTTAGAATGGTTTATAATGGTGGGTATGAATGCCTGTGTGTATGGATATAAATCAATTGTACACATCTGTTACACATATTTATTTTGAAAATATATTGATTGGAAATTAACATTTTAATTCTATAATTAAGTAAAAAATATTTTTTTCTAAATATGTTATATTTTCCCCACTGACATTAAATACTGACATCCATAGTTTGAATGAAGGTTTTTATCCAATAAAACCGTCAGACAATATCTTAGGATAGAGCTTACAAACATTGTTACTTTTGAATGTGCTTCGATGTCAAATCGTGTCTTTTTGTAGACTGCCTGAACACAAAAGCACCTGTTGTATTTATGGAAGATATAATTAAACAGTTCAATACAATTGGTATGATAAAAAGACTGTCCACAAACTACGTTACAGCTATTCAATCAGAAATCACATGAATAATCCATAATATATTCATTTCATTTTTTGTTTGCTTTATTACAGTGCAAAACAAAATATACATATGTGTATAATATATGCATATATTATTTAAAGTGTTTGAATACAGGAAGAAGAGGTACAGCAATAGGTCAAGGTCCCCATGGTGATAGAAAGCTCTCTTCCAAAGCACTGTGAATAACTAGGATCAGCCCTGAAGCAGTTGAAAGGGACTGGATCTACGACAGTAAATATCCCTACTGAGTTTTTATGACAGAAATCATACCTTGAGATACACAAAAAAAAAATTAAAATGTGTGTAAATCCTAGATGTCACATTATCTAAATGGCTGTGGGTGGCTTGAATTTCAAACCAGGATTCGCCCAGTTCCTATTGTGTGTGTGTGTGTGTGTGTGTGTGTGAATCCATGAATGCATTGTTAGAGAGCCTGCAACATTCTGGACATTGTACTACAGTGATTTCTGTTCATCCTTTGGATAACACTAACAAAAAGGGCCAACCCACTTGCCAAAAGAAAAAGAAAAAGACATGTTTTTTTTAAGTATCTAACTTGATTGACACAGGCACTTGGTGAGTGTTTAAGTTGGAATGTGAAATTTAGTAAAACATGTTTTAAAAAATTTTATTATTTCTTAATACTGATAGATTTATCATGGGTGTACGGTTATTTAAACTCTGAATCATCTTATTTCACAAGGTATTTTAGTAGGCCTTTAGTCAACTTCAACACAGTGGCTTTTCCCCATGCATTCATAAAACAGTATCAATCAATACAAATCACTCAATCCATTAAACTACTCTTCCTGTTCACTTCCTGATAGACCATCTCGTAGTTTTTACTTACAAATAACAATTATTGTATTGTTCCAAACCCAGGTAAGTACCAATTAATATAGTCCTACCTTGTGTCAGAAGCTTAAAAACCAAACTACCCAAATCCTACAATCTGGTCTAAAGAAGCATAGTATTTGCAGTCCTTTAAAAAGAGGTCATGAAAAAGGGAAAGTATTCAAGTACTGTTTCCAGTAAGAGGAGGGAGAAGTGTGCTTGTCAAAACCAGATGACCAACACACAGTCTCAACACCTTTCCTCCATGGTAAGGCTGGGCGTTACAGCCAAAATATATTTTGTCGTCTAAATGTGTTTCATTAGTGCATGACCTAGAATGGCAACAAATAAATTCTTTGTGATTTTAAAATGGGCTTTCCCAATTCTGATGGTTTTATACTCAACCAAACCAGGACAAAACTGACAGTGAACTAGTCCAATTAGTAGAACTTCTCCTTTAATTTAGCACTATCAAAATTCTGTTATTGTAAAATTATATAGTGGTATGTGGATCCATACCGGTATTCACAATATAGTCGCCCAGCCCTCCTCCATGAATGTAGCGTTGATACTGCAGCAAAGGGACGACCAACAGTTTGCCTGGACAGAATCTAAATATGTTTTTCCAACACATATCCAGGTCCGTTTGCAGAATACCAAGGGTTTTCCAGGCCATTGACATGGTACTGTGTGTACATGGTACTGTGTCCATGTGTCTGAGCTGGAGCATTTAGTCTGTCTGGGTTGAGGTCCATGGTCCACAGACAATGTCATCCAAAAAAAATCCTAAAAGATTATATTGTAATTTAAGGTGCAGTTCAGTCATCTGACTACTGTATTTGTTATGAAAACGGTGCCATTACCCCGAATAAATGTTATCTGGCACATTATCGCACATATTCCTATGGTTTTAATAAAAAACTAAATGAAACAAACACGATTAAGGGACATGGAACGTTTTGATAGCTGCAGTAACTGATAAATGTCCTTCTCTATGATTCCATCCCCCTTAACAAGTACTGATGCCCATTCTGCTAGTCATTATGATATTAGCTGAGCGATGAAAGAAGTAAAACCACTTGACTTACACAAAGCCAATACTTTGCTTGTTAAAAATGTTAAATTGTCTCTTGGTGAATGAAATAAAAAACACATTAAAGTGTTAAAAGTAGTAAATATCAATTCATACAGTATCATTTGCTTTTCCATACAGAGTTCTAGAACGGTTCGGTCTTCCGGAAACTTATCGAACCGATTCTGATTGGATCCTGGGGGTTCTCTCCCATTACCTTGCTACTACATGTTTTTTCTTCATTGTGAAGAACGCTGTAGATTCCCTCTACTTGACTGTTCTGTATGCTCCAATGACATTTGATGAAAGGCACTGTATAAAAACCTAACTCATTATAACCCACAACATCCATCTACACAAGCCCATCTGTGGTTGAAGGATGGTAGATCGTGTTCTGGAGGGTCAAGTCCTATGTTTCCCCAAAAGAGGGCAGTACTAGCGTGGTTCTGACGGGTTGAAGAAGAGGGGTGGGCTTGGAGGTGAAAGTCTTGTGGTTGATCTGGTGGACGGTAGGCTGAGGGGTGTACGGTTGGTGTGAAGACGCTTTAAGGCTGCGGTTCTCGGTCTGTCCTGTAGATGGCGGTAGTAGAGGGGTAGGGTGACTGACAGCACTGCTAGCTGGAGTCCCTCTGTTGCCTGAGCACCGTGTAGACATCCTCCACTTTACTGAGCCCTTCGAAGAAGGGGATTAGATCCAGGAGCTCGGTGTCGGCCATGTCATCGAACCACGACGCCACAGGCACCTGCAGCCACACACAGACGGGACAGAGTCAGACATGCATGTAGTTACAATGAGATCATTACAATGGCGAGGCACCAGAGTCGGTCATACAGCTCGTCACAACGAGAGCCAGGCTCTGGTTTCAATCAACTAGTGAGCTAGTTAGAATGCAGCTAGAGAGACAGCTGGTGGCACGACATCCTGCTTCTACATGGTCCTTCAGTCATAGAATGGTATAGTTTATAAATTATTCATAAAGGTTTATAAAGCGTTTATCGTTTCTAAATATGTAGTTATCTATACAATTTTAATTGCAAAACATTTTCACATAACTAAAAGTTTGATAAAGCCAGTCAGCCAACATCGGCCATCTTTAAAAAAAAAAAAATTTAAGTAATGGATGCTGAAAAAGAAGGAGGAACAGAAAGAGGAGGGGGCCAAGGAGGAGGAGGATGAGGAGGAGAGTGGTTCTTACAGCGTTGTCTGGGTGGAAGACGTAGGAGGCTGGGGAGTTGTCTATGATGATGACCTTGTTCAGGTCCCTGCCCAGACGACTCAGGTCCTTCACGTAGTTCCCCCGGTGGAACACACACGACTCACGGAACAGACGGCCGCGGAACGCACCCCACTTATCCAGCAGGTCTGACACTGGGTCAGCATACTGGAGAAACACACATAGGGGTCTCCGTATCAGGTGAGGAAAACAAGTGACATGTGATTTCCTGTCTCTTGCAGCTTTTGACCAGCCTTAAAAAGCCCCAATGCAGCTGTTTCTCTCAACATCAAATCCTTTCTGGGTAACAATTACCTTACTGTCATTGTTTTCAATTAAAACGGTCAAAAAGAAACAAATAGCTTCTTAGAAAAATAGTCATTTCTCTAGCAAGAATTTTGCTAGGAATGTTTGGGAGTGGTCTGAGTGGGGAGGGGAAACTGAATGCTCTCTGTTATTGGCAGTGAGGTTTGGAACTCTTTCTTATTGGTCTATTAACTAATTTACTCCTGGTGATGTCACCAGGCAGGCCAAAACTCCCACCAAAACAGGCTGAAATTTAAGGTAGACTTTTCAAAGCAGCTCTTACACCAAAAGGGCATTTTCATTTTCACACCACTATTCCAACCACAGAGTGAAATATAAAACACAGAAATATCACATTTTTGACAGCAATGGGCCTTTTAAACTAACTTGTTTTGATTGCTGGTTTAACATGGTGCTGTCCTCACCTTAGCCAGGCTAGCTGTGAACAGAATACATTCAAACAGCTCTCCCATCCTCTTAAGGAACTCATCCACGTGAGGTCGCTTCAACACATATACCTGGATGGATACATTGTATGTTAAGTTTAAGGTTTAAACAAATACATTATCTTTTCACCTCTCGTCTTAAACAAAATGAAGCCCCCACCCCACTGATGCATTGGGCCGCCTTTCACTTCTTCTTTCCGTAGTGGTCTGCTGCCGAGGGTCATAGTCCTGAACCAAGTCATGCAGAATAGGCTTTACCTTTCTGAACAAACCTATCCTGGATTACTTGAATCAGGCCCAGGCCCAAGATACACTGTTGGCTCCAACTTCAGAACCATGTAGGAGGTGACAGTCTCTCAGTGTGACTCCAATGTTCCTTTTGTGGTAGAAAACCCAAGGCCTCAGATGGCATTCTAACCCAGTCCAGAACCAGACTGAGCAGTTGGTAACATACAGATATACAGTATTGTAGGGAACCATAATACACCTTAATAATACTAAAGGATTTAACATGGAAAGGTAGAGGCCGGTGGCATTGGTCTGTGACAGTTGGGCTCGTCACCATGCATAGTGATAGGCTCACCTGATGAACAGTTCCATCGATCTCTACGGGAATTATAAAATCAGCATTGTTCACCGGCTGTGGGAATAATAAAGATACATTATTTTGAACAAAACCACTTAAAAGACATCCTAAACACCAGAAACGCAGGATACATGAGAGAAACCATGTGTATTTAGAATATTTAGAATTTAAAAAACAGCTAGTCTGGATGTGTGAAAGTGGCAACAATGACAGAGATGTCATTGTGACTGCCAACAATAATACTGTGGAGAAACCAATTTCTTTCCTAGCTCTCAGAGTGTTTCTCATTACTATTGGACATTACTGCCTGGTGATGTCATGCTTTCACAAGAGGGGAAAAATCTCTCTCCATAAAGAGAAAACAAGATGCAAAAAGGCACACAAAAACATTTGTGTCCATAGCATTTGCGAGGATAGGACATTTTTTAAAGAAACGCTAAACCCCAAATTAAACGGTACAGCAATTGTATCACCAATAGCTTTAGAGCTCATGGATGATGGGAAAATGCATCTGTGACTATATAATTATACTAGTGTAAATGGTGAAGCAGTATGTTCCTGGTCTTACCTTGAATGAGCTGTGGACCAGTGTTTCATCCAGGTCTATGACAACACAGATCTTCCCTGCGTCTTTTGACTTGGCCTGAGGAAGCAGCGGTCTGACCTGGACCTGAACCACACACCCAGTTAACGTACACAAACCACAAACTAACATTTGTCATGATACATGTAAAATACAAACTACACTGTGACATAGACCTAAAAAACCACCATCAAGTCATGTCCTAGTTTGTAACATTTACTATGACATCATAGACACACAGACAGCATTTACCTGGACTTACGCAAACACTGCATATACAAACTAGACAACAGCATTTACCTTGACCTACACAAACAAGGCATTTCTAAACTTGACCAGAGCATTTACCTGGACTTACGCAAACACTGCATATACAAACTAGACCACAGCATTTACCTTGACCTACACAAACAAGGCATTTCTAAACTTGACCAGAGCATTTACCTGGACCTACACAAACACTGCATATACAAACTAGACCACAGCATTTACCTTGACCTACACAAACAAGGCATTTCTAAACTTGACCAGAGCATTTACCTGGACCGACACAAACACTGCATATACAAACTAGACCACAGCATTTACCTGGACTTACGCAAGCACTGCATATACAAACTAGACCACAGCATTTACCTGGACCTACACAAAAACACTGCATATACAAACTAGACCACAGAGCATTTACCTGGACCTACACAAACACTGCATATACAAACTAGACCACAGCATTTACCTGGACTTACGCAAGCACTGCATATACAAACTAGACCACAGCATTTACCTGGACCTACACAAAAACACTGCATATACAAACTAGACCACAGAGCATTTACCTGGACCTACACAAACACTGCATATACAAACTAGACCAGAGCATTTACCTGGACCGACACAAACACTGCATATACAAACTAGACCACAGCATTTACCTGGACCTACACAAACACTGCATATACAAACTAGACCACAGCATTTACCTGGACCTACACAAACACTGCATATACAAACTAGACCACAGCATTTACCTGGACCTACACAAACACTGCATATACAAACTAGACCACAGCATTTACCTGGATCTACGCAAACCATATACATAGATTCTAAAACATCCCTGAACCATTAAAGAGAGCAGTGGTACATACCTTGGAGACAGTCCCGTTCTCCTCCACCAGTAGCGGGGCGTTGTTGTTGACCGGCGGGGGCTCAGCCTGGTCATGACATAGGCAGCAGAAGAGGCTGTGGAACAGGCCTCGACTCCTGGGCTTCTTAGACGACGAGGGTGGGGGACCTGGAAGAAAATAATGAGTCCATCCGTCAGTCACACAGTCTTCCTGTATCTATTTACTCTCACTGCTCCCTGATGTGGTTTATTCACCAACTCTTAACTTGAGACGTGGACATGTTGTAGTTTGAACTCTTGCGTACCTTGTGGGGGGGATGTCGATTGAACGTATGCGTGGAAATTCCTGTAGCCCGAGTTGGGATTTGTCCCGATGCGAACAACATATTTCTGCAGATATGCTCAAAGGATAATACATGTGATGTAATGGTTGTTTTTCAAGTTAAATCCAGCAGAATTTATGTCATGTATAGCATATTTAGTCTGACCTCCTTGCGGTCATTTCGCTTCAACCTGAAGCCCTTTTTCCCAATGGTTCCAATGAAAAACAATTAACCGATATAACCAAGTAAAATGTTTTTAGTTATAAGAGGAATGTCCTTGAGGCGAGAGACATGATTGTGCAGCTTTAATATTTCCATGAGGAATATGTAAACTTAGCTAAGAGAGTCATGAGAGGGGCATGTCACTTCAAATCAGTGACAGTTTGAGTAGCCACTTAAATCATTACATCTAACTCAATTTATTATAATGTCGAATCTCTATTTCTAAGCGTTGCCTGACGATGACTGCCAGTCTTGGAATAAAACATTTTCTTAAGACTAAACTGACTTCACTTTTATGTAGTTTTTGTTTACTATAATAAAGCTCTAGAGTTCCACTACTCGCTCTCTGCAAACTTCTGCCCAATCAGAAAAGGGACAAATGCTTTCCTTAAACTCTCCTCCCTTCTCTCCCCCTTTCATTCTCTTTATTCCCCGTCTTTCTCTCACTCGCAACGTGACCGTGTTACAAACTCTTTCACTGTCCCCCCTTTCTTTCTCTCTCTCCCTCTCTTTCTCTGGCCCGTTCCAGACCTGTGACCCTCCTCTGCCCACTGCCACGTCCAGGCCAAACCAAAACAGGAAGGGGAAATGCGGGGGCAGATCAGAGGGGGAAACAGATCGTGTCAGCCCACCACCACTGACGCAGCAGGATCAGATGTCACACAACAAGGCAGGTTACAGAGAGCATACAGCAGCCTGGGAATAGGGCCCCAGCAGGGATACGGCTAATCCATTACCTCTCCTTTAAAGCTACAATATCTAACTTTTTGGGTGACCTGAACAAATTCACATATCAATGTGTGTAATAAATCTGTCATTCTCATTGAACGCAGGTTGAAGAAGCAGTAGATCTGTTCTATGTAAACTATTTCTATGCTTCCCTTTCTCAAGTTTTGTTTTTACTATTGGTTTTGTACACCAGCTTCAAACAGCTGAAAATACAATGTTTTTGGTAATGGAGAAATATATTTCACAGCGGTTTAGACAGTACAATGATTCCCTACACTATACATGCTTGTTTTGTTACAAACCGAAATTACACAAACGATTAGAATTTTGGCAACCAGGAAATAGTCTAGAGATTTCTGCATAGTGTATCTTTAAGAGAGGGGCCCAATTCCAAACCAGGCCCTAGATCCTGGTTGAGTCCCCTACCTAACAGATATGAAACGATTGAAAGATCAACCAGAGGGCTTTAAGGATTCTTATATCATAAATTATTGTATCACAGATACAGTGGATACTGCCTACCTATCAAATCCTTTCACATCTGATAAACAAGAGGAATCTCTGGGTTGGTTTGTGACCAGTAACGCAGGTTGCCCATTGGCCCAGGTCAGCTAGAGACAGGAAGTTACAATGTTAAACAGGAAGTCCATCAAAGTCATGGGCTCTCACTCCATTTGTGTCTCCTGGGCATGGCTTTCACAGTGTTTCCCTTAGGATTTATTTCAGCCATGGTGGCAAGGTATGGGGTACATTGCTACTGGCGTTAGTGCAATGACATGCTAGCTGTTCCCATAGACTTCCAGGCATTAAGCCAACGACTATCCGTATAAAAGAAATGTGTCTATGAATATAGGGAAACACTGCAACATAAACCACTCTCTGAGAATAACTGTAGTAATGTGTTATCAATACAAATAGAGGAGCTACTCATACCTGGAAGTAAAACTAGTCTACCTGGTACAATTACATCACACACACTAAATACAATCCCTACTTGGTGCCACCTCACACCTTGCTTGACACATTATCTCCAGACTTCTCTGAGGTTGATCACTGTGACACAGCTACCACTCCGACAACGTTGTGACCAAGTTGTGGACAACGAACCAAAATGGCATTTCACATATAGCCTATGGCTGTAGTTTAACTGTGCCATCCAATGAGGAAGTACAAGGTGCGTGGGCAGGCCTTAATCTCTGTTTTGAATGGGTCATTATAATGTAGATACTAGGGCTGGCTACTTAAACTGTACAGTCCTCTTGTGGTAACTGCTGAATGCATAACAGCGGGAAAAGCTTTTCAAGAACGCACCACATGTTAACCAGTCTTCTAGAACAATGGTTAATGTAAACAAGTCACACGTTTATAAATGCATCCGTCTGTAGCCTAGTACACAGCTGCGTTTTAAATGTTAAAACTCTCAACAAGTAATTTCAGAAGTGTTCGCTTTTTTAGGAGGTCTATGACAGACACCAACTGCAGCCTCGTCAATTAATTGTAGCTAGATTACGCGATTTGATTGAGTGGGCTCGTCCGTCCTCACTGCAGTAACCTTGCCTGTCAAAAAGTTGCCTCGCGTATCACAACAATGTTGCCATTTGAAGCTTAGTTGTTGCCATTCATTGTGGTTACACAATGGTAGTAGACGGTTGCAGATTTGATAGTTTCGTTTCGTTAACGCTGTCCTTGTCTTTGAAAACACCCAATGGACGACGAACTAGGCTAGCTAACTGTGAAAAGTGTTGAGTGTGGTGCAAAACAACTGACGTGCATCTTGAGAACTTTCTCCAAAACTTACCCTTCTCTCTATTCCCCTCTTCATCTCGACTAACTTGCGTGATTATTGAGGACTGGTGGTCCATTGCACCAGACTTTATCCACAATAGAAACTAAAAACTTTGTTCCGTTTTAGATTGTTCGCTGACTAGGAACATTAAATTATAAATGTGCACAAAGTTACATAACCGCAAACAGTATTTAAATACATTACGCATCCAAACGATTACATTTCTCGAATATTCAATGACGTACCAGAGCGGTATAAAATCTACAATTAAAAGTTATATACATTTAAAAGTGAGTTGGTAACTTTGTTTCAACATGGAGTTCAACTCCGCTCTCAATTTGAAGATACAAACATGGAACTCGGCGGTTTCAAGGCTTCCCATTCCTTTTAAAGTGGCACACAAATGTATGATTATGCACCGAGAGTGGCAGTCCACTTTTGCAAGAGTACTCGACAGACTACGACGGTCCCTTGAACCATAAATTATTTCGCCTATTGTAATTCTGCGTTCATAACATCTTGTAATTTCGTAAATATCAGGATATGACTGGGAAAAACCTAATTGAACGCACCTCCAACTTTTATTACTAGTGGGAAACTAGACTATCATCCCTGTGCTCCGAGTTTCCCACTTGCACTTCTCTGACCTAGTTTGTCAACAAAAAAGACAGCAAGCATGGCGGCATCTTCAGTAATTGTTATTTATGGTAAGAACAAAATACAAATTGTTAATACAAAATTAATTATGTTAATCTATTATAGTATAAAAAGTGAAAGCAGCTCTGGCATACTTGTATGCCATACAAGTATTTACAACTTCACAACTGGTAATTACCACCTTCCCACTTGCTTATGAACGCATCATAAGTAACAAGGAAACAAAGATACATTTTCAAAATGGAACTTGAAACCTTTTAACGACAGAGAAGAAGCTGTCCACAAGCTGTTAACAGGTTTAAAGCACTACGCTGCATTCTACTTCTACCTCGACAACAATCCTCTTCGCTGACTTGGGGACTTTTATTTTCGTCATAGCCTTCACTTTTAATTACCTTTGTAGCTTGATTGACAGAAAGTATTTAATACTTCATGCAAATAAATGTAATATTATATTCTCCTCTCTCGAACACTTGACATTATATTCGCCCTGCGAATGTTTACAATTTACAGTAGTAGAGTACATCAGTTGCTTTGCGTAGCCTACTGTATGTACTCTGTATAACTTTTTATATTCTCAAAGGAACGCCCAGTTAGGGAACCCTTGAAACTGACTGACGAGGGGAAAAGGATAGGGAGTGTCGTTCAAGTGCAAGCGCTGTCGGGACAACCGCTTTAGTTCAATAGGAGTCCAATTTAAAGGGAAGAATAATGAAAATGTGTGTTTTGCAATTGTATCAATAGTTTATTACAGACTATTTCATGAAAACATTTTCAACATTTCACATTATAAACACTGCAAATTAAAACATGTACACATCTTCAACCATCCAAATTCTTACAAAAAAAGAAATACTGTATGTATGATGAAAAGTAATACATAAGAGTCTCTGTATACCAAAAAAGGACTTTCTGTATATTTTTTCTTCATGGCACCTATGTCCATTTTGTACAGTAGGCCTAATGGTAGACAAAAATGCCCCAAAATTGTATGATATGAATAGTTCAATAAATTAACAGAACACATATTGCGCGTCATCTGCAAGTAAGCCATTAACATGGACAACACATTTACAAGATAAAGTTTGTAAATTGACCCATTTTAGGCTAAATTGACTCACTAACAGACTGCTGGTCAAGCTAAGAGCAACCTGTCCAATCAACAGAACATACTGTAGAATGCTAGTCCAGCCATTGGCGCAGTGATGACGTTGATGAGGTGTGACAAATCCAATAAAAGACTACAGAATCTACATAATCAAAGTCTGACCGTTTTCATCAATGAAGTTGCACTATTGTTCAACTTGAGCATCAACCACAGGACACCTGGTTGTGCCACTAAGATACTCTACTATATTCACAGGGTTGTTATCTGTGTATAGGAACAGTATAATCACAATGGTGAGCAATATTTTTGCACTGTTTTCATTGTATTTAGAAAATCACCCAAAAGAAGAAAAAAAAAGCACACATGCAAATAAATTAACATGAAAAAGGTAAACAGGTCACATACTATTTCATGAACAAAAACGTTTTTATTTTTGGTTTTGCGTTTTTGAAATGTGTAAATAAATGCAACATAAGTTAGCAGCATAAATGATGGTACATTCACATAATCACCACCAAATATCAGGATGCAGAAATAAGGCTGTGCTCTAAAATCAAACTGACAAATATGTGTGTTCCAGGTTAATTGTATTGAATGAATTTTCCAAACCAAATGTCCTGTTTTATATATTTAAAAGTTCTACACACATTGCAATAGCAAGCTCGGAGTAGTACTAGCAGACAGTAGGCCTGAAACGGAAACAAATCGTGCCAGGTCCAAAAACAAACGATAACTCAATATTTTGAAACCCTGGTATCCAACAATCCAACAACTGGATTCAAATCTCAGTTAATTAACTGTCCAAGATTCATTCTGTTAGGTCTCAGAAGAATGAGACTCCATGCAGTCTGTGGGCTGGTGCAATGCTCATGGCTCTAATCTCCACTCCCATAACTTACTCCGGCACGGTCTCACTCTGTGGAGGATGAGGACTCAGAGTCCTCCCTCTATCATGGAGCCCACTGTTGTGCACCACACATCCCCCATACCTCCACCCTCTGGTGGCTAGTTAACACTGACATAAGTCATATGCCTTCACTTAGGTAGGTTTGGTGCGGTCGATGTGGTTGAAGAAGCTGAGCTGGAGTAGGAGCGTAGGAGGACCCTGTGTTTGGTGGCAACCTCGGTGCGACGTCGATGGTGCTCCCCCAGGAACTCCTTCAGCTTGGTGGTGGTGAAGGTGAGCGTCTGTCTCCTCAGCTTCATCAGGTACGAGTCCTGCAGCCATGCGTGGGTGAAACAGTCCTTGGTGCTCAGACGGGCCCTGCGTGGCAATAAAACACATGGTCCAATCAGGGATCAGAACACAGGAGTCCTGTACTGATCTAGGATCATGACACCACCTTTTTTTTAAGTTTTACCCCTTTTTCGTGGTATCCAATTGGTAATTAGGCTTTTCTCATCGCTGCAACTCCCGTACGTACTCGGGAGAGGCAAAGGTCGAGAACCATGTGTCCTCTAAAACACAACCCAGCCAAGCCGTACTGCTTCTTGACACAATGCCCGCTTAATCCGCAAGCCAGCCGCACCAATGTGTTGGAGGAAACACCATACACCTGGCAACCGTGTCAGCGTGCACTGCGCCCGCCCCGCCACAGGAGTCACTAGAGCGTGATGGGACAAAAACATCCCTGTCGGCCAAATCCTCCCCTAACCTGGACGACGCTGGGCGAATTGTACGCCACCCCATGGATCTCCCGGTCGCGGCCGGCTGCAACAGAGCCTGAACTCGAACCAGGATATCTACTGGCAGTGGCCTTAGACCACTGCGCCACTCGGGAGGCTATGACCCCACTTTCCATGTAATCTTATTCATTATGATCTAAAAGGCAAAAATGACGATCACTCCACTCCTGGTTTGTTAAATAAGATAATGATGTAGCTATTTTTTGAAGCGCTCACCAGGCATAGCTACTCAGCATCTTCTTGAGGAACATCGAGGCACTTTGGGACACGTTGGGGTAGAGCTTGGTCGGGTCAAACTTGGCAATCTGGATTTTGGTCTCAGTCTGCTGTGGGTCTTTGTCCTGAAAGGGCAGCCTACCGCTAAGCCTGAGCAAAAGTATCATAGACAATGAGAGTTCTGAGAGAAAAAAATAAATCCCACAACTTCACAGACTTATGACTATAGTGACTATGAAATGAGTACGTTGTATATTTACATGACGTAGGTTAGAACCCCCAGGCTCCAGATGTCAGCTGGAGGGCCGACCACATCACCTTTCACCATCTCCGGAGCTTTTCACACCAGCATAGAAGGAGCAGAGAGAGAGTTCAGAGGAAAGTAGTGATCAAGGTGATGATAACAGCTTATTACCCAAGATGTACTTGGCGTGTACCAGTTCCAGATACCAGTGGGAAATTCAATAGTGTTACCAACTCACACATATACTCCAGTGTGCCCAGGCCGCTGTTGTATTGTTTGAGGGAGAGAGGATTGAAGTTCTGCGCGCTGCCAAAGTCTACGATCTTGATGACATTGAGGTTGGTGACCATGACGTTGTCAGGCTTGATGTCTAGATGGAGGACGCGTCTGTTGTGGAGGTACTCCAAACCCTGAAGGAGCTGAACCAGGTAACACACCACGTCATCCTCCGAGTAACGGAACCTTAGCAGGAAAATAGATTTATTCCACGGATATGTTGTAGAGCACAGCTGAGAGCAGTGTGCAAGTCTGTGTATGTGTGTGTGTGTGTGTGTGTACGCGTGTGTGTGTGTGAGCATCATGCTTCACACACCTGTCTATAAGGCTGTGGAGCAGCTCCTTGCCAGTGCAGTACTCAGCCACCAGTACCAGGTAACGTGGGGTGACGTAGGCCTCGTGGAGGGTCATGACCTTGTCGTTGTGGAGAGACTTGAGGATCTCATACTCCTGCAGGATGGACTTCTTAGTCTCCTGGTCGTACGGAACGATCTTAGCCATGAAGACGTGTCCTGTGGCATTCTCTCGACACTCCCGGACCACACCGAACCGCCCTCTGGCCAGACAGAGACAATACGGCAGTTTAGTCACTCAATAAAGTGTGGTTAAACATGAAGCCAGTTTCCCTGACTGAAATTAACCATATAAGTAGTAGTAGTAGTAATAGCAGCACTGTGTAGTCTAATAGTATACTACTGTAGCTGTAAAAATATTGACCACATCTCTAACATCTCAGTCACCTGGCTTTCTCATCCAGGAAGGTGTAGGGCTTCTGTGGGACTCCCTGTCGTAGAGCTGTCTCACCCGGCTTGAGTGTGGTGCGGTCCCTGGGGGTCCCTCGAACAGGGGTGCCCCGCCCCTCCCCTATTGGGCTCAGACTGCTGACCTGGAGCACTTGGGGGGAGAAGGAGGGGGCTGGGAGGGGGCTGGGGGCCATACGGGCAGTGGCGTAGGTAGGAACGGATGTCATGACGGGCTTGGTGGGGGTGGAAGGAGGTGTAACGAGAGGGAGAGGGGGAGAGATGGGCGGGGTTTGGGTCATGGGTGGGACCACGTTGACAGGACTCTGGGGTTTGGGGAGGACGAAGGGAGGAGGTTTGACTGCAGGCGGGGAGGGGAGAGTTGGAGGGGTGGTAGGGGTGACCGTCAGGGGTTCAGTTGGAGGGGTTGTGATGGCAGGGCTGGCGGGGGCCGAAGGTGTAGAGGGAGAGAGAGCTGTGGTGGGAGCAGGGAAGGTTAGAGACGTCTGTGTAAGGGAGGGTGAAGAGGGAGAGACAGTGGACACCGTTTTACCAGGAGGTTGCATTACTGCTGGTTTGACCTTTGGGATAACAGTCACTAAGGTGGTAGCTGCTGGGGCAGGGTGGGAGGGAGGTGAGGAGATTGTCTTCACAATGGCCACCGCTGGAGAGGACACGCCTACTGCAAAGCAAACACATCTCTCTTCAATATCATATTATCATAACCATTCTGTGAAACAAATATGCAACAATACAGAAAAAACGGCAGAACTTTCTTTACCACCTCTTTTGAACCAATTTAACACAATTTACAGAATTTGAACCCCCTGTCCAAAAGGTGTGTTTCAGCACCTGTTGAGTCCAGGCTGACTTTGTCCGATGTGCTGCTGTAGGGTCCCTGTCCTGCCTTGTTGACGCAGGCCACTCTGAACCTAAAGGCGCCCCCTGGTGGCAGGTCTGTGACGTTGTAGTAACAGTCAGCCACTCCAGTCGCTATGATCAGCCAGTTGGCATCACCTGAAAGGAGAAAGAAAAGAATGCTTCATTTATTTGATTGCCAATTGCGTTATGTTATATCAATATGGTCAAATAGCCAAATTATATGAGTCACTTTGACTTTACACACCACTGTCATTTGTTGCAGTACTTATAATTCACACAAGGTGGAGATAGTGTTTCATGTTGATGGTGAAAGAGACGAAGGTTATGTTTACAGTCTCAGCTGTACACTAAGGTGGTGTGGAGCCATAATTATCTGTCATAGTCACAACTCATACAGAGGAATAACAGAA
Source organism: Oncorhynchus clarkii lewisi (assembly GCF_045791955.1). Taxonomy (NCBI): domain Eukaryota; kingdom Metazoa; phylum Chordata; class Actinopteri; order Salmoniformes; family Salmonidae; genus Oncorhynchus; species Oncorhynchus clarkii. Next base: position 13,996,720 of record NC_092164.1, on the reverse strand, counting down.
TAACACAATAACATTCACATGGTAATGAGGAGATAGTGGGGCACAATCCAATGAACAAACGCAGACAACAACAATCATCCAAAGCCCAGCCTGGCAGTAGCTGTGTGGTAATACAAGGTATGAAGCCATCAAATTCAATCAGTCCTGAAATCATATTAACATTCATGTCATTCCCACTTTGATACAATCCTAACGATGTAGGCTCTATGAGGATTCACCGTATTATGAGACCATAATGACTTATAAAGTGTGATGAAATAGGGCTCATTAGCAGTCTATGTGGCCAGTTTGTACTGTGACTATTTGCCCAGTGTTTGAGTTATTCACTGCACAGTAGTGTTTAAAGTGACAGCCAAAGGTGTTTCCTACCCAACCGTCAATAAGGGTAATATATTTGGGTGAAGTGGGCTGTAAAATAAATCAAACATTAATATTTGCTTGAGTTCATGGAGATGACTAGCCTGGAATCCAAATTGATATTCTCAGTGTCAGTCGTGACATCAGTTTGGACTCCAGGCTAGGAGATGAATGTCAACCCACCTTCTGTCTTCCTCTCCAGAGAGTAGCTACAGGGGGGCTTGGTGTCGGCTGGTATCCATAGCACCAGGGCTGTGTTGTTGTACGTCTGGGGAACCTCCGGGGTGCCTGGCCTTTTGGGGACACCTGGAAGGTGTGACAAGGGGGAGGAGGGTTGGGTGGAGGGGAGGATGAAGGTAGGGTGGAGGGGAGATGAAGGTGGGGTGGAGGGGAATTGAAGGTGGGGTGGAGGGGAGAAGAAGGTAGGGTGGAGGGAAGATGAAAGTGGGTTGGAGGGGAGATGAAGGTGGGTGTAGGGGAAAAGAAAGTGGGAGTGAGGGGAGATGAAGGTGGGTGGAGGGGAGAAGGAGGTGGGGTGGAGGGGAGAAGGAGGTGGGATGGAGGGGAGATGAAGATGGGGTGGAGGGGAGATGAAGGTGGGATGGAGGGGAGATGAAGGTGGGGTGGAGGGGAGATGAAGGTGGGATGGAGGGGAGATGAAGGTGGGGTGGAGGGGAGATGAAGGTGGGATAGAGGGGAGATGAAGTGGGATGGAGGGGAGATGAAGTGGGATGGAGGGGAGATAAAGGTGGGGTGGAGGGGAGAAGGAGGTGGGATGGAGGGGAGATGAAGGTGGGGTGGAGGGGAGATGAAGGAAGGGTGGAGGGGAGATGAAAGTGGGGTAGAGGGGAGATGAAGGTGGGGTGGAGGGGAGATGAAGGTGGGATGGAGGGGAGATGGGGTGTAAGGGAGGATGAAGGTGGGATGGAGCGGAGATGAAGGTGGGTGGAGGGGAGATGAAGGTAGGGTGGTGGAGAGATGAAGGTAGGGTGGTGGAGAGATGAAGGTGGGTAGAGGGGAGATGAAGTTGGGGTGGAGGGAGATGAAGGGTTAGGAGCAATAGAGAGTTAGAGGGAGATGTTGGGTTTGGTGGAGGGGGAAGTTTGAGTAAAAAACAACAACGTTTTATTGTGGGGTGTCGCAGAGTGGATGGATGGAGATAGCCGATGGAAAGAGGAGAAACCACCCAGGACAGAGTAATGGGTTTTTAGCAAAAAAAAATATGCAAACCATACACGGCACTAATAGCTTTTCACTCTGATATGATGATAGATTTTAATGAAGGCTGCCCACCACTGAGACTGATCGAGCCAAGGCCTCAGACAAGATGAGCAGTCTGGGGAATCTCTCAGCCAACAGATTGATGACAAATGGAGACAGATAGCATCAGCAGACGGTATTAGTAATGCAGACGCCCAGACAGTGTTCCCAGAGCAATTCAATTTGAAGCTGTGAAAATCGAACTGAAATGTAGCACATTGAGTCTGACACCTGAAGAGAGAGAGAGAGGCCATCAAGTGTCTGGAGTCACCTGGTTCTGTCGCTTTGCTGATGGGTATTTTAATTTTTTTAATATATTGTTATTTATAGTCTGCTGTCTGGACAAGAACCAACAGATGCCAAATCATAATTTGATCATCCTGTTGTTGCAGGAACTAAAAAAAGACTTCTAAAGTTTGTAATTTCCACTTTAAAATGTCAGACTTTATTTGCCGTAACGAAAAATGTATCAACCCCTACAAAGAAATAATAATAATACTAATCCACAAAATAATTCACATTTCCTGTTGCTGCAGGATTCTTTTCCTGCGGTGAAATACTGGGTCAAATTAAGATCCGGAATCTGTAGTAGCTAGATGGCCTGTCTGAGTGACAGTTGATTATTTGATTCTAACACATTGGATTCCAACCTGGGAGCGCATCTTTCTTTTTGTAATAAGCAGCACTCTCCTCTTGGAATGATTAGAAAGAGGTTGTAAATTCAAGGCAAAAAGCCATTAGTTTAATCAGCCGTAAGTAAACTACATTAATATTTATGCCCATGTCATTAATATGCATTGCATTCACACTCAAATACAAATCCTATTGCCTAAACCTTTCAAGGTTCATCACATCGTAAAGATTAATAATTTATGTTTTTGCTTAGAATGAAGGGCAAATACCACTTTCTGGATTCAGTGTAAATGTCATGTTTACACTAAAGGTTTTGGATGCAATTCAAATCCAACAGATTTTACAGGTCCAGGATATTAGTTTATCACATGAAGATAACGGCTTCAAAAATGGGTATTTTCCTGTTTCTCCACAAATCTAAACGACGGGATTATCGTAGATTTTTTCCTGTATAACATGTTACTCACAGGCCAGGGACAGTGTGCAGGAGCTGGTGACGCTGGCTAAGGAGTTACTGGCCACACACTCATAGAGCCCTGCGTCCCTCCTGCTGGTCTTCATGATCGTAACGAGCTGCCTGCCGTCTGGACAGGAGATCAGACTCATCCTGTCGTCCATCTCCAGTGGTCTCTTATCTGTGGACAAGTAAACCCATCAACAATAATAATTACAGTGTCATTTTACAGTCCTATTTCAAAAGGTGTTTATCTAGTATTCGATTGGAAACTTTATGGAAATAATGAGCAATCACTAACATCAACACAAGTTTAGGAAGTCGTGCTCACACAGGGCACCATGTAAGTATGAGCTATGATGGGTTATGACAATATATCATCCCTTCACAGGCAACAACCAACGTTTCAGCAGCAGCTCCTATGGTAAAGCTTTATTAGACAGCGCTGTTGCAAAGAGTGTTGTGTCTGTCAGCTCTATGAGTTCTTACCTTTAGTCCAGCTGATTTGTGGGTGGGGGCTGCCAGCCGGGAGGCAGCTAAGAGTGACAGGGTCACCCTCCAGTAAGACGTGGTCCCTCAGCTTGATGAGGAACACAGGAGGGAAGTCTGGGAAAAACAAGGGTGTGGCTTAATAATATTATTGAAAACTGAGAATGAACATAGAACGTAAAAGCAGTGTGCAGCTATTCTATTTCATTGCCAAACTCCAACTCTGTATGCACATTCAACATAAAGGCAACTGGATGCTGGATTTAGCAGACAGTACTAGAGGAAGTGCGGGAGTACTGCAGGCTGCCTGATGACCCTTCATCTTTGGCTGAGGGGAGGTCAGTCTGAGAGGGGGTCTTATCCTTCCTGCTCCTGCCCAGACCCCACCTGTCCCACCGCGACCGCCTGCCAGTCTCTGGAGCTGTGGAGGACAAGACATAATGGCAAACAGCTGAGACAGACGAACCTGAGGAGGTGAGCTAATATCTCCAGTATCTATGCTGCAATAGTTTATGTGCCTGGGGGCTAGTGTCAGTCTGTCCTATCTGGTGTAATTCTCCTGTCTTATCTGGTGCCCTTTGATCTTAGGTGTGCTCTCTCTAATTCCCCCATCTCTCTCTCTCTCTCTTTCTCTCTCTCTCTCTTTCTCCCTCTCCCTCTCTCACACACTCACTCACTCACTCACTCACTCACTCACTCACTCACTCACTCACTCACTCACTCTCCCCTCCCGTAGGACCTGAGACCTAGGACCATGCCTCAGAACTACCTGGCCTGATGACTCCTGGCTGTCCCCATCCCCAGTCCACCCGGTTGTGCTGCTGATCCAGGACCTGCTATTTTGACCCTCTCTCTCTCTCCCACCACTTGCTGTCTCGACTTCTGAATGATTTGCTATGAAAAGCCAACTGACATTTACTCCTGAGGTGCTGACCTGTTGCACCCTATATAACCACGGTGATTATTATTTGACCCAGCTGGTGATCTTTGAACGTTTGAACACGATGAAGTACGATCTGGCCTTAATAGCCATGTACTCTTACAGTTTTAGAAAAATAATGCTGTCTAGAACCAAAAAGGGTTCTTCCGCTGTCCCCATAGGAGAACCCTTTGAAGACACCCTATTGGGTTCCAGGTAGAAAGAACCCTTTCCCGAAAGGGTTTTACATGAAACCCAAAAGAGTTCTCCTATGGGGACAGCTGAAGAAACCTTTGGGAATCCTTTTTTCTGAGATTGTATAATCTACACCCTGCACAGCCAGAAGAGGACTGATGTAAAAAAGGGCTTTATAAATACATTTGATTGATATTTGATGGAAATTGCCAATGCCATCTTAGCCAGCAGAATATATCAAGATACATATTACTTACTGAGCGACTTTTGACTTTTTGACTGTTCGGAATGAAGGCTTGATGCAGACCCAATGGATTCCTTGGACACTTTGGATTCTTTGTTTGTCTGTTTGGCTAGCTGATTCTCTGGGATCCCCATCTCTTTGAGACCTCTTCCCTCGGACTGGGAATGTCGATGACGGAAAAATAGTGGAGTTTTCTTTCCCTCTGGCTTCTCTTCCTCCATCTCTTTCCTATCCTCTGACTGGCTTCGGACTTTCCCAGAAATTACTGCCACCTTGTTCTCAAACTTCTTCCTCATCGCCAAGACGGGGGAATCGCTGACCTTCTTAAAATCTTTTTCTTCTGCATCTTTCCGACTTTTCTCTTCCTCCACGCGTCGCTTGGCCTCTTTCTCCTCCTTCCTTTCCTCTGACTTGCTCCTCAAACTGGCTGAGATACCCGCTACTTTGTTCTCGAACTTCCGCCGCATGGCGAAGACAGACGACTCCTCCATCTTTTTGCATTCTCTCACCTCCTGCTCTCTCCGAGCCTCTATATTGTCCAGCTCTGTCGTGTCCAGACTCTTACTGCGGCCTATGGCCCAGGACACCCTGCGCTTACTGGCCGCTGGCTCAGTCTCCTTTGACTTCTCCTCCTTTTTATCTATGGACGGGGTCCTCTTGGTGCGCATGGAGAACCGTCCAATGATGCCCAGGGACCCTGTGTCTCTCTCCACCTCCCTCAAGTCCTGGACGGACTTGGACTTCTCCTGCAATCCTTGGGGCACCATCTCCAGCGGAGCCCCCAGACGCCCCGGCCGGTATACCTCCTCACCCTCGCCTGTCTTACGGGGAAGGGTTGGGGACTTCTCTTCTGATTTGGTCCTGATAAGTCTCTGGAGCCCACGGGTAAGGGATGACTCACGCTTCTTGAACCTGGATTCAAAGACTTCCTCCGAGTCGATGTCCTTGATATCTGTTCTGAGGGGCGTGGTAGGTTGACGTGGGGTGGTGGGGCGGACTGGGACCGTAGACGAGCTAGTCGAGATGGTTGGGCTTGTTGGGCGTTCGGTGGCCACCTTAGCGAAGACGGCAGGGTGTTCAGGACATGTGGGGCTAAGTGTAGATTGAGCTCTCCGGCTGCTGTCATGTTTTCCAGATGGTACTACAATAGTTTGCATCACGTTGGCATACGCAGACGTTTTTCCTGTAGGCGTAACCCCTGGAGAATCACAACCTTTTGCTTTCACCTCTTCTTCCTTTAACTCTATCTCCTGCTTCTCTTTCTGTTCATCTTCCTCAGTATCCTCCTTCTCTATGACGATCACAGGAGCTAACACAGTAGGATACCTGCCCTGGGAAATCTCCCTCTTCGACTCGTGTCTATCAACCCTCTCCTGTGCTTTGGTCCTTCTCTCCATCTCTTCATCTCTTTCAGAAGTCTCCTCAGACTTGCTCTTCTTCTTCTCCTCTGGCTCTTCCCTCGCTCGTTGGTCCTCTTTGGCTAAGGTGGGCTGTATGGAGGAGGAGGGCCCATGAGAGTAAGGTCTGGAATCCAGCCTGGTCTGCTCCGTAATTGCTGATATGGAAGTGGCCTCCTGGAGGTCTTTCCCCTGTGCGTTCCTCTCAATGCCCTGGGTCCTTTCAGCACTCTCTCTCCTCTCAGTGCTCTGGATAGATGTGCTAGTGGGGATCTCTAAGGGGGCTCCAAACTGCCGGTGTAGGGGAATGGGCTCCGAGTCTCCCTGACTGAAAGAGGAACTCTTCTGGAACATTTTGGTTTTGGATGTGTCCTCCACTGCACTTTCGGTAGATGCTGCTCTGGCCAGCGACCGCTCTGGCGCCCCCACCCTGGATCTCCTCAAGTTTCGGTCCAGGGATGAGGTTCGCCTCTCATCGTCCATTCCTAGGGTCTCCAGCAGGGGACCTCGCAGGCCGCTTTTGCTGTTGCCTCCCCTCAGCAGCCTCTGTCTCATCAGCTCCAATTTGAGGGCATAGTCCTCCTGGCTCATCTTAGCCGCCCCAGGGCTGGGGCTCCGATTTGGTAGCTCCATGGAAACTGCCTTTTTAAGGCTTTTTTTGCCGCTGTCTTCCTTGCCCTCCTCCACAGCCCCCTCCTCTGGCTCAATGTGTAGAAGCAGGGCCGAGTCAGCTGAACTGCCCCTCCTCATTGTCGCTCTCCGGGACTTCGTCTGAGTGTCATCCTCCTCCACACTTGAGCCCTTCTTCAGGGGGACTCTCTTCGTTTTCACTGCAGTCTTCTCCTCTTCCGAAGACCCGCCATCTTCCTCGGTTGTTACCTTTTTTCTCGTTCCTCTGCTTCTTCCTAATTCCTTGGCCTCCTTTTTGGACACCACCTCCTCTATGGGCTGTTCCCTGTGCCGGGTTAACCACGCCCCTTCCACTGTCCCATTGTCTGTGGAAGTCAGTCCTGTGACGTCCTGGTCACCTGGTATCTCGTTGAGGGAGACCCTGGAGCCAGAGAAGACCATAGATAGAGGCATGGGGATGAAGGGGAGTTCGTCCACATCTTCGTCCGAATCAGAGGATGAGGAGGGTGGGGGTGAGCCCTCTTTGAGGTGACGGGCCACAGCGATAGAGATGTGGTTGGACGAGTCGTTGAGAAGCTCAGGGATGGAGCGCATCACCATCTTGGATTTGTAGCTGATGAGGGAACGCTGGGTAGAGATAGGGAAAAGGGGACGTGTTAAAGGAGTAATTTGGAAGGTACTTAGAGGGATTCATTGAAGTGCATTAATCAATGTACTACTTACAGAAATAATGAATGCCTTACCTGCCAACGTCTTCGAGATAAGACCTGCTTTAGGATCGCTGTGTTGATGCTCTTGTCTTTTATTGAAGTCTTGAACCAGGGGTGGCGAAGGCTCTCTGTAGCGTTAGGCCTCCTGAGAGTAAAACATCACATGGTGACAAATAAAACACTAAGTCCCAAACACTTATTTTCTGGTCTTATTTTCTGGTCTTATTTTGTGTTGAAATTGTTTGTATTCCTAATACAAGGGAATTCATTACAATCAAGTTATGCCAAGGCATTATCATCAATAACACTCACAGTCTGTCAGCCACCAGCAGTTTGATGACGAATCCCTTGGCCTCTCTACAGAGGTCAGCAAACATACTCTCCTCAAAAGCCACATTTTGGTTCCTGATGTTGAGGACGGTGCATCTGTCGTTCTCCCCAGCAAAAGGAGACACACCAGTCAGGCTAGAAGGGAAATATGTTATGTTGATAGTCTTTTATTGAGACTGTTCACTAGCTGTCAAATCCATTTTAAGTGGGCCAATTGAAGCCTGTGGCAATATGCAAACAATATCCAGGTGATATGCATTGGTGTTTTGCTTACTGAGGTTATAGAGTGTGGCGAAAAATTACATTTCAAGATTGACAGAAATGTAATGCAAAAGGTGTATTGAATTCTAAGAATATCTCGACCAGACACATTTATCATGTTCTTAGTCCAACCAGAACCTTAACCACTCACCATAGGTAAGTGATAACCCCAATAGGCCTGTGAACAGAGAGAGGGAGATAAATGACTTTCAGAGGGCAAGATGAAGGAGAGAGGGAGAGAGCGATAAAATCATGGTTAATCAGGAAATTGATTAAAGGAGTCTCCAGCCCCCTCCCCCGACCAGGTGCTCACCAGATGTCTGTTGCCTTGGAGACCGGCGTTTGGTTAACGATCTCCGGAGCAACAAATTCCGGAGTGCCGTATTTGCAGTAGTGGGCTTCATTGGTCCCCAGCTTGACGGCATTGCCAAAGTCACAGATGCGGATCTTGTCACTGTGTCGGCCTGCCATGAGGATGTTCTCAGGCTGGGTGGGTTGGAGAAAAACAGGGGATTATTAAGAACATAAGCTAGGTTTCCGTCCAATCGGCAACAGATTTTCATGCTAATATTCTAAAATACAAATAAAATGTACATTAGAGACCATCCTCTGTAATTTGATCTATGTAAAACTATGACTTTAGTGTAGAAAGTGAGGAAAATACATTGGTATCTGAGTAGTAGTATTCTGGGGTTTGAAATGTTCTTTTCTTGTTATATTAATTAAATTGATAATTGCAGAAGTATCTGTTATACAGGGCCTTCTGAAAGTATTCAGACCCCTTGACTTTTTTCACATTTTGTTACGTTACGGCCTTATTCTAAAATTGATTAAATAAAAATAAAAAACTCAGCAATCTACACACAATACTCCATAATGACAAAGCAAAAAAAGGCTTTTAGAATTTGTAAAAATCAGAAATACTTTATTTACATAAGTATTCAAACCCTTTGTTATGAGACTCGAAATTGAGCTCAGGTCCATCCCATTTCCATTGATCATTCCTGAGATGTTTCTAGAACTTGATTAGAGTCCACCTGTGGTAAATTCAACTGAATGGACATGATTTGGAAAGGCAAACACCTGTCTATATAAGGTCCCACAGTTGAAAGTGCATGTCAGAGCAAAAACCAAGCCATGAGGTCGAAGGAATTGTCCGTAGAGCTTCGACACAGGATTGTGTTGAGCCACAGATCTGGGGAAGGGTACCAAAAAATGTCTGCAGCATCGAAGGTCCCCAAGAACACAGTGGCCTCCATCATTCTTAAATGGAAGAAGTTTGGAACCACCAAGACTCTTCCTAGAGCTAGCCGCCCGGCCAAACTGAGCAATCGGGGGAGAAGGGCATTGGTCAGGGAGGTGACAAAGAACCCAATGGTCACTCTGACAGACCTCTAGACTTCCTCTATGGAGATGGGAAAACCTTTCAGAAGGACAAAAATCTCTGCAGCACTCCACTAATCCGGCCTTTATGGTAGAGTGGCCAGACTGAAGCTACTCCTCAGTAAAAGGCACATGACAGCCCGCTTGAAGTTTGCCAAAAGGTACCTAAAGACTCTCAGGCCACGAGAAACAGATTTTCTGGTCTGATGATTTTTTTTTTTAACTCTTTGGCCTGAATGCCAAGCGTCACATCTGGATGAACCTGGCACCATCCCTACGGTGAAGCATGGGTGGTGGCAGCAACATGTTGTGGGGATGTTTTTCAGCGGCAGGGACTGGGAGACCAGTCAGAATTGAGGCAAAGATGAATGGAGCAAAGTACAGAGAGATCCTTGATGAAAACCTGCTCCAGAGCGCTCACGACCTCAGACTGGGGAAAAGGTTCACCTTCCAACAGGACAACGACCCTAAGCACACAGCCAAGACAACGCAGGAGTGGCTTCAGGACAAGTTTCTGAATGTCCTTGAGTGGCCCAGCCAGAGCCCGGACTTGAACCGATCAAACATCTCTGGAGAGACCTGCAAGTAGCTCTGCATCAACCCTCCCCATCCAACCTGACAGACCTTGAGAGGATCTGCAGAGGACTGGGAGAAACTCCTCAAATACAGGTGTGCCAAGTTTGTATCTTGTAGCGTCATACCCAAGAAGACTCAAGGCTGTAATCGCTGCCAAGGTTTTTAATATTTAATACATTTGCAAAAATGTCTGGAAACCTGTTTTTGCCTCATCATTATGGGGTATTGTGTGTAGATTGATGAGGGGCAATTAAAAAAAATACATTTTAGAATAAGGCTGTAACATAACAAAATGTGGAAAAAGTTGAGGGGTCTGAGTACTTTCCGAATGCACTGCATAATAGCTTGTGATTAAAGTACTGTATTTGTCCCTTGCACAGTGGAAATCTGATGTACCTTGATGTCAAGATGAGCAATGTCTTTCTGGTGAAGGTAGCTGACCCCTTCAAGCACCTGCTGAATACTGGACCGGATCTGCAGCACAGAATATCTCCTTTAACACATTTGACATTCTATATTCTACATTCTGTATTCTACATTCTACATTCTATATTTTACATTCTACACTGAACAAAAATATAAACACAACATGTAAAGTGTTGGTCCCATGTTTCATGAGCTGAAATAAAAGATCCCAGAAATCTTACTTACTCACAAAAAGCATATTTCTCTAATGTTGTACACATATTTGTTTACATCCCTGTTAGTGAGCATTTCTCCTTGGCCAAGATAATCCATCCACCTGACAGGTGTGGCATATCAAGAAGCTGATTAAAAAGCAGGATCATTACACAGGTGCACCTTGTACCGCGGACAATAAAAGGCCTCTCTAAAATGTGCAGTTTTGTCACACAATGCCACAGATGTCTCATGTTTTGAGGGAGCGAGCAATTAGCATGCTGACTGCAGGAATGTCCAACATAACTTTTGACAGAGAATTTAATGTTCATTTCTCTACCATAAGTCGCCTCCAACGTCGTTTTAGAGAATTTGGCAGTACGCCCAACCGGCCTCACAACCAAGTGTAATCACGCTAGCCCAGGACCTCCACATCTGGCTTCTTCACCTGCGTGATTGTCTGAGACCAGCCACCCGGACAGCTGATGAAACTGAGGAGTATTTCTGTCTGTAATAAAACCATTTAGTGGGGGAAAAACTATATCTGTTTGACTGGGTCTGGCTCCCCAGTGGGTGGGCCTGGCTCCCAAGTGAGTGAGCCTATGAAATCCATAGATTAGGGCCTATTTTTTTTATTTTGATTGACTGATTTCCTTATATGAACTGTAACTCAGTAAAATTGTTGAAATTGTCACATATTGCGTTCCTATTTTTGTTCAGTATATATTCTACATTCTACAATCTACAGTCTATATTCTACATTATATATTCTATATTCTACATTCTACTTTCTGTTTTCTACATTCTTGTATGCGCAACATATTAAAAAAAAACTATTTGACTGAATTTCGCTATCTTTTAGATAAAGATAATTGAGTCGTTCTTGGTTGATTTTTCCATGCAATCCAAAGCATACTCAAACATAAGGCCAACAGGCCAAGGCAAACCTCAGACTCCATGACAGTAGTCTTCTTGGTCAGTCGGTCCAGAAGTTCCTCATGGCATCTTCACACAGCAGTTAAGGAGAATAGAAGTATAGTGTGTAATAACCATAGAGATAGATAGAGGACTCTAGTGCCCAAAATCCCATTTTAGCATGGGCAGCGCCATTGAGGACTTTCACCATTTTGAAGTAATCAACTGGGTGGGACTTCCTATGGGTTAAGGAAGGATCACATGATTCAATTTGTGTCATCAGAAGGGATCAGCCAATGAATGAATACTCGTGAGCAAACAACACAGTACAGGTGGCACACTGCACCCTTTCAGTTTGTTCACCAACTCATAGACGTAGTAGAAGGTGGACTACTTCAAAATGGAGATGGCCTCAATGGCGTTGCACATGCTCTCACAGGCGCCATCATGAGACAGATACAATGATGCAATGTCTATGTAAGTCTATGGTGATAACCTTATCGCGATAGTCCAAGTGGGAGGCAAATGACATTTTTTATAATAAATGAACCAAACTCCCACACATGGCGTCTCCTGGTAATGAAACCAATCTGTGATGAGTCAGGAGAAAGTAGCGCTTCGGTTCAGTCATGCCTCCAGGGGAGCAGAAAGGACATTGAGATTAATGCTATGCACCAGTTCTCTCTCATCCACACAGTGGGAAGAAGGTGGGAAGAAGGCCCTTGGCTCTGGTATGTTCATGGAGAGGATTTTATGCAAAGACGTTGGATCAAAGCCATATTTTGATCCATATTGGATCTAGCTGTAAACAAAAATGAATATAATTTGAAAACAAACAATTCTAGGAACCACGATGTTGGTTTCTGGTTGAAATCTGGGCTAAATTGAGTACATTGATGGCTTTAGTTTTTGATGCAACATACATAGATGAGATATGTTAGATTAACAGGGAAAGAACCTTGTCGCAACCAATACAATACTGTCTCAGGGGATATGTTACATTCAAAATGTTCATCTCTTGTAATGTGGCTTCTTACATGCTGACCAGACTGCCCACGGTGCGTGTGCGAGCGTTGCAAAATAAATGTACACATACATGTTATTCAATCATTTCATCCAAACTGCTCGTGAGCGTCTGTGTATCCAGGTGCTAAAATAGTTTTATTTTAGACACGTGACGCGCTGCAAGTCCCGCCTCTCCATATGTTTTACAAACATATACCCACATGGGTGATTGAAAGATGAACGGGGTCCACACTCCAGTCAAGTTGGTGGTGGTAATGCCAACCGCCATATAACATCCACAGAAGAAGAAGAAGAAGAATGAACGAGGAGAGATGAATCAAAGAAAACTAAGTAAAAACTAACTAAGTTTCCTCTTTATCTGTGGATTAATTGTTGGAGTAGAGAACACACGACTTTGAGTGACTCAAAATGGGTCAAAATTTTACAAAGATCCAGAAAAAAAGGACCATAAGCATTTCAGGTAAAATAAACCAATGTTTTCTAAATCCAGAGGCGCTACATCGCAAGACTTAAGGGAACACTTGTGAAACAGAGCAAACAGACTAGACCGGGGTTTGATGTTTGAGAAGGGAAAGATTCTTCTCAAAATCTAAAGACACAACCTAGATTGGAGCCAATGTCTTAAGGAGTTGAACATGTTATTTTTCCAACCTTGTCAAAGTGACAAAAACAACTTTATATGGAAGGAATGCCTTTGATTTAATGGCCTGCACAGTCGCAGTTCGGCGCGAGACCGAATGACCTGTTTCTATACATGAGCTTTGTTAGCCAACGTCACCATGACATCGCCTACAAGTGTGATCAGGGATTTCTATTGGAAAAGCAGTTTTAGCCTATCTGAATACTGTACTGTCTTTGGTTTATCGCCCAGGACAAATTAGTTAACAACAAATTAGCTAAATGTCAATGAATGTTTAATGTGTTTTGACCTCTCCCCAAATGAATAGAGTTGGTTCACAGTTGGTATTTTAACCTGCGTGTGGTGAAAGCGTCTGGTGGGGATAGACAAAATCAACATGCGCATGAAGGGTCTACGATGGCGAACGCGGACACATGCGCAGAACCGGTTAGGTCATCATGTTATGGGTTTTCTGACAACTGAAATGAATCAAAGAATCAGTCAGTGAAAGGATACAGCTCAGTGATGATGACAACCATGTTCTTCTTCTCAAAGGCGTCATGGAAGTAGAGGATTTTCTCGTGGTTCAGCTCTGACAGAAGGTTCATCTCTCTCAGGGCCAAGGCCTTCCTCTTGGCCCTCGCAGACACGAACTTGGCCGCGTACTCCACCTTCCCCTTCTTCTCAGACACCCTCTTCACATAGGAGAACGCCCCACTGGAAAACAGTCGCACAATGATGATATCATTGCAATAACTCTAGGAGAATTACCAAATATTTCAATGGGATTGAGTTCTGAGAAACCAAAAGTCCTAGTTGAGAAAGTAAAGGGACATGAGTATTAAACAGTACGTGACACCTTGTTATCGTTCAACTTCTGGTGAGTCAAGCCAAGCTCTACCAGAGAAAAACAAAAAGCCTTTGTGATGTGTTCCTCTATTGACGGGTGACTCACTTCTCCTCTATTTCTGTCTGCTATCATTATGCAGTCAGGGTGTTGTTTGGTGTGGTGGAATTCCCCCTACTGACCTTTGTGGCCACCGTTCACAGTGCAATTTAATACAGATAGTAGCTACCACTCGCAGAGCCTTTAAATACAGAAGAGATAGCCTGGCTGAGCGGATGATGCTGGTGATTGCCTGGTCCATGACTCACCGTCCTATCTCCTTGTGTACATCGTAGTAATCAGTCAGCCTCCTCATCTTCCTCAAAATGGACCCCTCATCCTCCATGGGCTCCACCACCTCCTTCCTCACTGCAGGCAAAGGGTTGGAACAGGGGGCAAGGTTAATGTGGGTTAGTTGGTGTGTGTGTGTGTGTGTGTGTGTGTGCGTGTGTGTGTGCGTGCGTGTGCGTGTGTGCGTGTGTGTGTGTGTGTGTGCGTGTGTGTGTGTGCGTGCGTGTGTGGGCTGACAGATGGTTTAATAGTCTCAGACACCTTGTGGTCCAACCCATATGGAGCAGATTTGGTTGTTTAACTCTCGATTACAAGAAGCTTTGGCTGAGATATTACAAGGACAAACAGATGCAATCCAACTAAAACTGACATTTCTGGCACCAACAAATAATAGGAAAAGCCTTGGTACCAAGGAAAAGCCTTGGTACTATGTTAACAATATTCAGTATGCAGAAAAAGCACACTTTTCAACAAGAGTGTGTCTTTAATACCTTACCATAAGGGTGTGTTAATCAACAGTAATTAATCAATTATATAAGCACTAAGTATCATTCTTGTAGATGTTTTCCAGACTTATTCCAATATCTATATATATCCTTATACTTTTCAGACAATATAGACTATGGTCCTGACCTTTGTGGACGGTGAGTTCAGCCTTGCAGGAGACTTGTCCAGCCAGGTTCTTGGCGGTGCAGGTGTACACCCCTGAGTCCTCAGGCCGGGCGTTCAGCACCACCAGGGAACACTCCGTATCATCGTACACAAAGGTGAAGTGACTGCTCTCTGACAGCAGAGTGTCATCCTGGAACCACAGAACAGATAACCACAATCAATTCCACTTAATCAACTATCATGGAGGAGTAGGTTTGTTTTCCTGGAACCACAAAGGAGTTAATCATCCAACCTGCTTAATCACTGCAGAATAAGTTTATGTGGTTAATGATATGATATCCATCCATTGACTCTTATCATACCTTGTACCACAGAATATCAGGATCGGGTTGTCCCTCGACAACCACAACAAAGCGAGATGTCTCTCCTACATGTATTTCCAAGTCCTCCATGATGGACTCAAATTTAGGACGCACTGTTGGGAGAAAAGGAGGATAGAGAGTCTGGGGTCAGTTCGTCTTTTTACCTCATCATAGTTACAGTAAGCACCAGGGCTGTTAGCTGATTCTAGATCTGCACATAGGGGTGAACTTTGACCCCAAACTCACCTGCCATGGCCAATAGGATGGTACAGAGGTCGCTGCCAAACTGGTTGTTGGCTGTACAGACCAGCTGACCAGTGTCAGTGCTCTTCACCCTCTGGATCTTTAGGGTGTGTTGGTCGTCGTCTGGCATGCTCATCTCAAACATCCCTGGCTTGTTGAGCAAAACCACTCCCCTCCTCTTCCAGGTGACCACAGTATTGACGTGGTTAAGGGTGAGGGTGATGCTCACAGACTGGTTCTCCACCACGTACACAACGTCAGGCTTGTCCAGGATGATGGGAGCTTTCCTCTGATAGGGACCTGATGGGGATCAAAGGTCAAATGATCAGGGGATCAAAGCATCATCTCGGATGTATTGACAGACCATCATTCTCTCACAATAGTAGATCCTATATATCTGGCTACATATCCGGCTCGAAGGACCATGTAATTATAATATTTTTGTACACCTGCTGCAATGTGTTTGGTGACATTGCTTTTGCACTATGTTTACATAAATCCATTTAACCTTTGACCCTCCAACATAACTGTAGAGACTTGGAGCTTATATAAGCACCTCTATCCATGAGCTGCACCAGGTCAGTGGAGGGGGAGGGTTTGCTGAGGAGCTTGGCGGTGGCCGCTAGGACCCTGAAGGCGTAGCGGACTCCCTTGGAGAGACCGGTGACTGTGTAGGTGGTCTCTCTCAGGTTGGAGGCTATGATGCTCCACTGGATGGAACCCAGAGGCTGCTGCTGCACTGCATACATCAAAGAACTGCCATCTGGAAGTACAACCATGAGGGTTACTGTAGTGTAGCGCATTTGGAGGGCAGAGGAGCCTGAAAGGAACTCGAATCCAGGTCCCTGTGACTCTCAGTTATATTGAGGCATACCTATGGAAGAGTCAAGCCTCTTTGGTTTCTTCCAGCTGAGTGTTATGGTCTTCCCTGTTACGGACTCTACCACTGGAGGACCATCGGGGGGATCCGGAACAATATCTACCAAAGGAAAATACAAATGTACCAACACACCCATACTGTAATCAGTTGGCACAATGATTCTCGTGGCTTTTTTGGTTGGAGCACCTGTTGCTGTGATTGCTGGTGGATGGTCCCCATCCATACCTGTGATGTAGAGGTGTGCGTAGCAGGCTGCCTTCCCCACTTTGTTGGAGATGACACTCTTGTAGACGCCCCCGTGGCCATGACACACACAGCGGATGACCAGACTGTGGACATCCCTGTCTGGAGGAGGAAGAGAGAGAGAGATGACACAGGTAGAGGAGGGAGCGAGAGAGAGATAACTAATGTAGAGGAGGGAGAGAGAGAGAGAGATGATGCAGGTAGATGAGGGAGAGAGAGAGATGATGCAGGTAGAGGAGGGAGCAAGAGAGAGATAACTAATGTAGAGGAGGGAGAGAGAGAGATGACGCAGGTAGACGAGGGAGAGAGAGAGATGACTAATGTAGAGGAGGGAGAGAGAGAGAGATGAGGCAAGTAGAGGAGGGATGGAAATAATGAGAGAGAGCAAACGAGAGAGAGAGAGAGAGAGAGAGAGAGAAATAGAGAGAGACAGAGAGAGAGAGAGACAGAGAGAGAGAGAGAGAAATAGAGAGAGAGAGAGAAATAGAGAGAGATTGCTTCCTTACGCTGGGTCATCTTCCTGTCGTCTGTACTGTGTATCTTCTTGCCGTTGTGGTACCAGGCGATGGTGGGGTAGGGCAGGCCCGCCACCTTACACTTTAGAACCGCCTCCTTCCCCTCGATCATCTCCAGGTCAGCCAGGGGCTTGACGAAGTCAGGCATGGTCCTCTGCTCCTGCTCCACCTCGCTCTCCAGAACCTCCGGCTCCTCAGCGATGGAAGGCATCTTCTCCAGCTTCGCCCTGGAGAGAAGAAGGAAGCAAATAGAATGAGAGACCGAAGGAAAGGGAAATACAGAAGAGAAGACAATGAAACACTCCTATTATTTGTTTTTAAATTACTGAGATGAGGAGAAGAAGCCACTTCAGACTAGTGGGATCACCCCACGTCTATGGTTTACACCGTACATGTGAGAAGAGATAGCGGGCCGCGGTTCCTGCGTGTAGAGTTCGGCTGTGGACTCCGCCTTTCCGTGTGCGTTCTTTGCGACGGCTGTGTAGAAGCCTTCCGTGTCGCTGCTGACGTGGGTGATGACCAATGAGTAACGGCCTCCTTCCTGCAGGAGACGCACATTCTCACTCTCCTCCACCGGGTTCTCTGGATGGAGATAAACACAATATGGTAGATTCATAAAGAGTCAACCATTGGGGTAACAAAGAGACATTACGAGCCATACTAGCCTATATGACCAATTTGCTGTCCATTCTGTACCAATAGGAAATACAGTACTTTCTAAGAGAGATACTTACCGAAATGGTTCCAGGTAACGATGGGAGATGGGGACCCGCTGACCTTGCAGTCAAAACGGGCGGTGCGACCCTCTATGACCTCCAGGATGTCCAGCTTGCGGGTGAACAGGGGCTCCCTGGAGGGAGTGACCTTTAGGTGGGCACTGGAGGTCAACTCCTCTGGAACAGGAAGGAAAATTACCAGCAATTACATTAATGGTTTTTAAGTAGTTTATAGACAATAAGTGATTTACAAATGATTAAAAAAAGAGGTTTTAACTCATTGGTTGAAATTGTGTGATCATCAGTTTTGGTTCTTGCCAAATAGTGTGGCTGTATCATTACATTACTTACAACGGCAGCAATTCATTACTGTCGTATAAACCCATTATTTGGCAAGGCAGTTTTCTTTCTGGAGTTGTCATTTACCGTTGGCAGTGCTCAGCTTGCAGGTGTAGGTTCCACTGTCGTCTTCATGTACTGAGTTTAACAGCAGCCGGCACCTGTAATAGAAATCCCCTCTGTCAGCTGCCTGGACCTTATTACACGCTCCATGAGCTAACACTGCCTCACATCCACTTGTGTGGGCTGTTTCCTTCATTACAAAAAGTGAATGTCCATTCACAGTTTGCTTACGGATGAAATGTTGTTATGTCAGAAATAGAATTTTGAAGGCCCCCTCCATATTGCTCTGACAAACCATCCAATCTTCTCAGATCAGAGTGGATGAAGGAGAAAGGGGCATGGAAAGGAAATCAATTCAAAGATTGGAGGCACACCCTCTATCGCTCTCATCCATTCAATCAAGGGAAGGAATTAACTTAAAAGTATTGAGGCACCTTTCCCTTTCATAGTGTCTAGGCCAGGGCACTCCAACCCTGTTCATGGAGAGCTACCCTCCTGTAGGTTTTCACTCCAACCCTGTTCCTGGAGAGCTACCCTCCTGTAGGTTTTCACTCCAACCCTGTTCATGGAGAGCTACCCTCCTGTGGGTTTTCACTCCAACCCTGTTCCTGGAGAGCTACCCTCCTGTAGGGTTTCACTCCAACCCTGTTCATAGAGAGTTACCTTCCTGTAGGTTTTCACTCCAACCCTGTTCATGGAGAGCTACACTCCTGTAGGGTTTCACTCCAACCCTGTTCATAGAGAGTTACCTTCCTGTAGGGTTTCACTCCAACCCTGTTCATAGAGAGTTACCCTCCTGTAGGTTTTCACTCCAACCCTGCTCATGGAGAGTTACCCTCCTGTAGGTTTTCACTCCAACCCTGCTCATGGAGAGTTACCCTCCTGTAGGGTTTCACTCCAACCCTGTTCATAGAGAGTAACCCTTCTGTAGGTTTTCACTCCAACTCTGCTCATGGAGAGTTACCCTCCTGTAGGTTTTCACTCCAACTCTGCTCATGGAGAGCTACTGTCAGCAATTGGGTGCAGAGATATAGCGGAGTCAGGCGCAGGACACAGGTTTGAGCAACACAACTGAGTTTACTCACAAAAATCCAAACAATATACCAAATAGGAAAATACATACAAACTAACACCTACAACAACCACTAAGACACCAACAATCACGGACAGAACAGAAATGTATGCCAGAGGGTTAAATAAGGAACATGATATGGGAATTGAAACCAGGTGTGTGTAATACAGACAAAACAAAACGAAAATGAAAAATGGATCGGTGGTGACTAAAAAAGCCGGTGACGTCGACCGCCAAACACCACCCGAGCAAGGAGAAGGGCCAACTTTGGCGGAAGTCGTGACAGCTACCCTCCTGTAGGTTTTCACTACAACCCTGTTCATGGAGAGCTGCCCTCCTGTAGGTTTTCACTCAAACCCTGTTCATGGAGAGTTACCCTCCTGTAGGTTTTCACTCCAACCCTGTTCCTGGAGAGTTACCCTCCTGTAGGTTTTCACTCCAACCCTGTTCATGGAGAGACGCTCCTGTAGGTTTTCACTCCAACCCTGTTCCTGGAGATCTACCCTCCTGTAGGTTTTCACTCCAACCCTGTTCATGGAGAGTTAACCTCCTGTAGGTTTTCACTCCAACCCTGTTCCTGGAGAGTTACCCTCCTGTAGGTTTTCACTCCAACCCTGTTCATGGAGTGCTACCCTCCTGTAGGGTTTCACTCCAACCCTGTTCCTGGAGAGCTACCCTCCTGTAGGTTTTCCCTCCAACCCTGTTCATGGAGAGCTACCCTCCTGTAGGGTTTCACTCCAACCCCAATTGTAACAAACCTGATGCAGCTTATCAACCAGCTACTTATTAGATTCAGGTGCGCTAGATTAGGGTTGGAGCGATAGCAGGGTTGGAGAGCCTTGGTCTAGTCCTACCCACCTCTTCCCGTTAAAGGTCATCTTGCAGTTGAGCAGTGCCGGCTGAACCAGTTTCCCATTGGACAGCCAGTCTACCTCCACATCCAGAGGCCCGGTCATGTGACACTCAAACATGGCCGACTCTCCGGCCGTCACCGCCACGTCTCGCACCTCTCGGATGATGGCCAGGGCTTCCTGTGCTGGGGAGGCTGGGGAAAAGACAGAGGAGAGACCAACACAGATTTGTTACTGTTGCAGCTAGAAACACAAGCATTTTGCTGCACCTGCGATAAGAATACACTTTGATTTGATTTTGAGCTTTTTCAAAATGCAGCTGGCACCAACCATAATGGTCAGTCGCTGACGCTGGTCTTGTGGATTTTGGAGTGATCTTTACCTTTGACCTCTAGTTTGCATTCGCTCTGCTTGGTTCCATATTTGTTGATGATCTTGCAGGTGTAGAGTCCTGCATCAGATCTCTGTGCTGAAGTGATTATCATTTCACTGGTGCCGTCCTCTGTCTCACGCACAATGAATCTGCCATTGGTTTTTAGGGTCCCTTTGTCCCTCAACCTATGTGATAAAAACAGGTACATTCTGAGCTCTTGCAAAAGCAGACGAGAGAAAGACATGACAAACTGTACTGAAACACACTGAATACTGTATTCTTACCAGTACACCATAGGTTTAGGCTGTCCTCTGACTTTGACAGACATGGTAACCTCCTGTCCCTCTGTCACCCCATGGTCATTCAGTGCTGCCTATCAAACCAAAAGACTAAGACTGTCTAAAAGCCGGTACATTGAATACTCAATGGCGAGGGGAGAAATCCCCCTTAGACTATTGAGATGCCCCCTGAATCTTCTTTACCTGAAAGGAGGGAGGATCTTTGAAGAAGGCGTATTTAGACTGTGGCCCCACCCCTCGTGAGGGTGGTTCTCCGATCTCCATGACCTCCTCCAGGGGGCTCAGGTACTCCTCGTCTGATTGGAGGGGACTCGTGACCTCCACCAGGGGCAAGCTGCTCGGCTTCCCACCATGCACCTGGGTCAGCTCTGGAGTAACAACATAATACTTGTTTATCATATACTGTATCATTTGAATGTATTTTAAGGATGTCCCCACCAGAGGAGGCCGGTGGGAGGAGCTATCAGAGGACAGGCTCATTGTAATGGTTGTAATGGAACGGTACCAAACACATCAAACATATGGAAACCACGTTTGACTCATCTGCATTAATTCCATTCCAGCCATTATAATGTGCCCATTCTCCTATAGCTCCTCCCACCAGCCTCCACTGGTCCCTACAAAATGGTGCCCCATGTGAGCATGATCCTTTGCAGCATCAAAATGAACAGAACAAGCGCATTGTCCTGTCTATGCAACACAGAGCGAGGCAGGGTAATAAAAATGAATTTTGAAATATAGATCAAACATTACTCACAATAATTCCACAAAGACATTTATGGACCAACCCGATATGGCAACGTAGTTAACAAAATGGACACATTGTAACTTGATAGTGTTTGTGAGGCATAAAGCTCAGAGACTGTAGCAATAAGCATTAACTGAATTGCTAGAATATTTAAAATTAGCTTCCCAACAAGCAGCGTATGAGTGCTCCACTGTCTCGTGTTCTGCTTGTGTGTTGCTCTACTTGTCACCATGGTGACAAGAGTGTTTGAAGAGATGAGAGATTTGGCTGGAGCGATGGAGACACACCCACACACACACACCCACACACACATCCACACCCACCCACCCACCCACCCACACACACACACACACACACACACACACACACACACACACACACACACACACACACACACACACACACACACACACACACACACACACACACACACACACACACACACACACACACACACACACACACACACACACACACACACACATACATTGCTGAGAGACCCTTTGAAGTGACCAGCGCTGGACAGATAATGGATTAATCCCTGAATCCCTGACCCAATCATTCTGTGAGACTAGCCCAGCGCCACAGGAGACACACTGTCTCCACCACCAGCCTCTCCACAAGTCACAGTTAATTCATCTCCACAGAGGAACCATAGTATTGTAGCAGCCACCTATTTACAAAACCATGGGCTCCAGAATTCAATTTCACTGTCAAGATAAACAGACAATGTTCTGACAATAGAACGAGAACAATCGACAGAAGCTATAGATAAAATATGAAAAGCTTCTCTCCTGTTAGGAAAAAGAACAGGGTAGCTTAGTATATATAGAAACTGCTTGCTTCGATTGCTTGGCCACACACATGAAGAGATAAAGTGATCAAAATCACAGAGACTAAAGCTAAACAAGGACGTCTGCAGAAAGAACAAAGGACATACAGGCATTCCAGATGTTTCGAGGTCTTAGAACCAGAAATGAATGAGTAAACAAGTGAAAACCCATTGATGTTAAAATGTTCCAATTTCTTCTAACTATGCCTAAGACGTTTCAGATGTGGAGATCGAGGACTCACCTAAGAAGTTACATGTCTGAGTCGAGCCTGTGCACAGACAACCAGCACCAGCTTTATTCCTGTAATGCTGCCAACGTTTACACAAATGCTGCATGAAGCAAGACTTCCTAGCCTGCTGCTAATAATCTACCAATTCAATCTCATTCTCTCTCTCTCAATTTCCTCCTTCTTCTTCAGCTCCAAATTCTCTTCTTCCTTCTCTCTGTCCTCCAGCAATATTACATCAACCCACATTCCCTGTAGCCTAAAGGCTTTGATACAACATTTTTTTTAACTGATAAAATCAAGTCAGACTGCAATATTGCAGTATTTACGTGATTCATAAACACCAAAGACTTTTGGAAAGCATCTCATATTGTGGGTATATACTCCAGTTGCAAAAACTCAGCATTTGATGTACGTGGGTTAAATTCAGACGTTTAATACCCTAAATCTCCTCTAATACACTACCGTACAAATCCCAACTTGATGCGCCAAAATCCTCACCCACCCCACAGAACCATAGCAACATGACTCATAATCTCGTTGTGCATGAGTTTGGCAATTCCCCTGACTCGAGCATCTCAAGGTGGAATCATCGCAGATGAAGAAAGGGTCTGTGATCGTAACATTAATCTCACACTGGGACATACAACAGACCGCTATTGAGAACAAGAGGCTGCTATAAATACCTAGTGGTAGCCTCCACTGGCCTAATATGGCCAAGCAGGCCTGGACGCTGAGCTAGTGCCAGAAAACTACAGCAGTAGCGTTCCCTCTACAGGGTAACACTGTGCAGAGACATTACAGGACTGGATAAAGAGCTTGTGGCACATTCAAAGGAAGTTTAAATAGTTTGGCTTCCTCAAAAGATATGGAAGGAGTGGCTCTAAGAGAGCGAGAGACATTTATGAGCATATTGTATGTTTATTGGATTGTCACAGAGATCTGTGTGTTTCTGTTTGAGGTAATAATTGTATTATTGCAGCCATTACTCAAGTGACTGCAAAGGACTGTGGTTGCATTTTGATTTGATGCAGGAGTGGTACTGTTTGTCTGCATTGAGAGCTGTGGTGTGATTTATATTTTTATATAATCACAATTCTAACTATTGACTATTGATGAAACCAACAGACATCTCAGCTAATAATACACAAACTAAAGTTTTATGTCCAAGAGGAATACTCATTCTGTTGACAAAGACTAATCCCCAGTTTTGAACATCCGCCTAACTGACTGAAAACCCGGGGACCTTTAGTGACTGGAGGGCAAATCTTTGTTTTGAAATACACCAGGGGACCCAAATGCCTTTCACAAATTATGAGTTGCCATGGCAACTATCTGTGAATGGAGCTTGTGCTAGGGATGGGATGCCCCTTTGTTGTTATGAAGACAAAATGTCAGAGCAGAGCTGGCAGGGGATTAGGATGGGGACTTGTGGTGTTTGCGTGTGCGTGCATGCATCTGTCTGTGTGTGTGTGTGTGTGTGTGTGTGTGTGTGTGTGTGTGTGTGTGTGTGTGTGTGTGTGTGTGTGTGTGTGTGTGTGTGTGTGTGTGTGTGTGTGTGTGTGTGTGTGTGTGCGTGTGCATGTGTGTGTGTGCATCCCAGACAACAACAACAAATGGTGTGCCTTTAATTCCTAGTAAATTGATCAACTAGAATGTATGACCTTCTGTGTTCATGCCTGTGTGAGTGTGTCTGTCTGTAACCCCGCTCACCTGATTTGATGTAGAGCGTGGCGTTGCAGGATGCTTTCCCGGCCGCGTTGACAGCGGTGACGCAGTACGTCCCAGCGTCTCCAGACCTCATCTGGGTTATCAGTAGGGAGTGCTGCTCCCCCTCAGCCCTGACCACATGGGACGAGCTGCTCCTTATCAGAACGTTACTCTTCTTCCAAGTCACTGCATTCCAAGGGGTCACACACAAAGACAAGTCTCAGACCACGCTCAGACAACTTAATCACAGTCCCTTCCCCTGTGTCTAGGTGCAGAATGATGTGTGGCCCCTAAGCACCAATCCAAGGTCAGTTTGACATACAGGAAATATTCAGTCCCCTTCCCTTTGTCCAGATTTTCTGACATTACATCCTTATTCTAAAATAATTTTTATTCTAAAAATGGTTAACTCATCAATCTACACACAATACCCCATAATGACAAAGCAAAAATAGTTTTTTTGCATTTTATCAAATATATAGAAAATAATAAACAGAAATATCTTGTTTACATAAGTCAGACCGTTTGCTATGAGACTCGGAAATGAGCTCAGGTGCATCCCGTTTCCATTGATCATCATTGAGATGTTTCTATAACTTGATTGTCCACCTGTGATAAATTCAATTGATTGGGCATGATTTGGAAAGGCACACACCTGTCTATATAAGTTGACAGTGCATGTCAGAGCTAAAACCAAGCCATGAGGTCAAAGGAGTTGAGCTGTGGATTCTGTCGAGGCACAGATCTGGGGAAGGGTGCCAAACAATGTCTCCAGCATTGAAGGTCCCCAAGAACACAGAGACCTACATTATTCTTAAATGGAAGAAGTTTGGAACCACCAAGACTCTTCCTCAAGCTGGCCGCCCGGCCAAACTGAGAAATCGGGGGAGAAGGGCCTTGGTCAGGACCAAGAACCGGATGGTCACTCTGGCAGAGTTCCAGAGTTCCTCTGTGGAGATGGGAGAACCTTCCAGAAGGACAACCATCTCTGCAGCACATGAAAGGGCACATGACAGCCCGCTTGGAAAAAGCCACCTAAAAGACACTCAGGCCATGAGAAACAAGATTCTCTGGTCTGATGAAACCAAGATTGAACTCTTTGGCCTGAATGCCAAGCGTCACGTCTGGAGGAAACCTGGCACCATCCCTACATGTACGGTGAAGCATGGTGGTGGCAGCAACATGCTGTGGGAATGATTTTCAGGGGCAGGAACAGAGAGACTAGTCAGGATCGAGGGGAATATGAACAGAGCAAAGTACAGAGAGATCCTTGATAAAAACCTGCTCCAGAGCGCTCAGAACATCAGACTGGGGCGAAGGTTCACCTTCCAAAAGGACAGCGACCCTAAACACACAGCCAAGACAACGCAGGAGTGGCTTCAGGACAAGTCTCTGAACGTCATTGAGTTGAGTGGCTCAGCCAGAGACTGGACTTGAACCAATTCGAACATCCCTGGAGAGACCTGAAAATAGCTGTGCAGTGACGCTCCCGATCCAAACTGACAGAGCTTGAGAGGATCTGCAGAGAAGAATGGGAGGAACTCCCCAAGTACAGGTGTGCCAAGCTTGTGTCGTCATTTTTAAAATATATTTTATTTAACCAGGTAGGCCAGTTGAGAACAAGTTCTCATTTACAACTGCGACCTGGCCAAAATAAAGCAAAGCAGTGCTACACAAACAACACAGAGTTACACATGGAATAAACTAAATGTACAGTCAATAACACAATGGAAAAGTATATATACAGTGTGTTCAAATGAAATAAGATTACGGAGGTAAGGCAATAAATAGGCCATAGTGGCAAAATTATTACAATTTAGCAATTAAACACTGAAGTGATTGATGTGCAGAAGATGAATGTGCAAGTAGAGATACTGGGGTGCAAAGGAGCAAAAAAAGAAATAACAATATGGGGATGAGGTAGTTGGGTGGGCTATTTACAGATGGGCTATGATAAAGTGCAATGATCTGTAAGCTGCTCTGACAACTGGTGCTTAAAGTTAGTGAGCGAGATATGAGTCTCCAGCTTCAGTGAGTTTTGCAATTCGTTCCAGTCATTGGCAGCAGAGAACTGGAAGGAAAGGCGACCAAAAAAAGAGTTGGCTTTGGGGGTGACCAGTGAAATATACCTGCTGGAGCGCTTGCTACGGGTGGGTGCTGCTATGATGAACAGTGAGCTGAGATAAGGCGGGGCTTTACAGAGCAAAGACTTATGGATGACCTGGAGCCAGTGGGTTTGGCGACGAATATGAAGCGAGGGCCAGCCAACAAGAGCATACAGGTCGCAGTGGTGGGTGTATATGGGGCCCAAGAAGACTCAAGGCTGTAATCACAGCCAAAGGTGCTTCAACAAAGTACAGAGTAAAGGGTATGAACACTAATGTAAATGTGATATTTTCATTTTCAATTTTTAACAAACTTGCAAAAATGTCTAAAAACCAGTTTTTGCTTTGTCATTATGGGTTATTGTGTGTATTGTGTGAAAAAACGGTTTAATCCAATAAGGCTGTAACGTAACAAAATGTGGAAAAAGTCAAGAGGTCTGAATACTTTCAGAAATCACTGTATTACCTCATCATGGTCCAAATGTGTTTGGGAAAGGCAAAAGCTGACCCCAGAGCTTTGCTTAACCTCTACCTGGAGATGACCTACCTATTGGGAGGGGGCTGCCAGTGATGACACATTTGAGCAGGACCTCAGAGCCAGAGGTGGCGATGGTGTCCCCCAGGGGCCTCTCAAACGCTGGTTTCTCAGCTGGCCCCTCATCTGCCGACATGTAAGAGTCATCTGAATCGTCTCCTACAACAGAAAGGCAGGTGCTGTATTACTTTCCTTCTATACTGTAGATGTTAATCTATTTAGGACGGTAGCACATTAATGTCTAGCTGATGTGTCGCCCAGTGGATACCTGCAATTCAGTGTCCTACCTGTCTCAGGAGACATAGGCTGACTTTCCCAAGGCTTTCCCGATACTTTTCCCTTCTTCTGTGTCTTGGAAGCCCTGCCCTCCTTCTTCCCTGCTCTTCTCGTCTTTTCTCTCTCTCTCTTCTCTCCGGCCTCCTCCTCTTCCATTTCCATGAGCTCGTCCTCCACCAGGATGGTAGGAATGGTCATCTTCAGCGAGGGAGACGTCCTCCCCGGCTCTCCCTTCCGTCTCTTCGTTAGAGGGCTGATGGAAGGGGTGGACATGGGGGTGGGGGAAAGCCGTGGGGGCTTGGGGGGATAGGCAGAGGCTGGCTCTTTGGCAGGGGTCGGTGATGGTCCTCTCTGCATGGTGGGGCTTGGAGACCTGGGGCTTGGAGGCCTGCGGTGGTGTAGAGGTTTCTCAAGCTCTTTAGGAGAGGAAGGCCCTTTGGGGTAGGTAGGAGGTGTTCTTTGTGCGGTAGGGGTTGGAGACCCGGGGTGGTCCATCCTGGGTGGAGGCTGCTCCAGCTCTTTATCAGCCAAAGGCCCTTTGGGTGTTGGAGATACAGGTGGTTGTTCCTCGGCCATGTGTGGAGGCTTCACCGCTGTGGGAGAGCTCCAAAGACCTTCCCTGTGTCAAATGCATTATGTAATGTTGGCACATAAAATAGAATAGAAAGGAATATGCCATTTATATCTGTAATGAGTGTGTACATATATCACTATTGAGCTGTCAGAGTAGTGTGTACCAACGCACACAGGCACACACACGCGTACACACAAATCGACCAACACAAAAACACACACACAATGTTAATGGATCATCTCAGCCTACCTGGTTGGGCTTTTCCGCGTGACTCTTGATGAGGGTGATCGTTGTCCTGGTAACTGGTTAACCAGTACTGTCTCCATGGAAACAGAGCCTTTCCCCACACTTTTAGACTCAGACGGCTGAGCTGACGCTGAAGCTGAATCATGCTGCTCCCGTTGAGGAACATTCCTTTGGTCTGTCAGACCCTTCTCATGGGATTGGGATGATTTTCGGGACGAAACACTCTCTTCAACACTCTTCCCTAATAGTCCTCTCTCCTCCAGGACCTTCGCCCTCTCTTCCAGCTTCTTGACCACCTGAGGGGGAATGGGCTCCAGCTCGCCCACGGACTGTCTCTCCATCTGGGGCAACTGCTCGGTGGAGTAGGCCTTCTTCAGGTTGGGCCTCCCCACCAGCTTCTTGATCCTGGCCAGCTCCTCTGTGAACTTGTTCTGGAAGCTCTGGACCCTCTGCTGGTAGCTTGGTTTGTCCTCCAGAGACGAGGCCCTCTTCTTTCCGAACGTGGAGCGCCTCGAGGCCGCGGCATCCGGCTGGCTTGTCCCCTCCTCTTTGGAGACCCCCTCCAGATCGCAGGATGCCGCCCGGCCAAAAGAGCGCCCAGATCTGACCCCCGCACTCACCTCCCCCACCTTTTGTTCAAACTCCTTGATCTTGTCAAAGATCTTGGGTGCGGCGCGGGCCAGTTTGGGTGTCTTGCCACCACTGCTGCTGCTGCTTGAAGTATGGGAGGAGGCTCCTGAAAACATCCCTGGGAGTTTTTTGTTTTTGACTACAGCTCCTCCTAGGGAAGGGTCTTGGGTGCTGTGTGAGGTGACACTGTTCTTATGGGAGCTGAGAGATGTTGTGGGTTGGGATACAGTTT
The DNA here is from genome assembly GCF_045791955.1 of Oncorhynchus clarkii lewisi. Lineage (NCBI taxonomy): Eukaryota > Metazoa > Chordata > Actinopteri > Salmoniformes > Salmonidae > Oncorhynchus > Oncorhynchus clarkii. The sequence goes on along the minus strand of NC_092164.1, from coordinate 13,967,844 downwards.
GAGTGGACTGGGGTGAGGCAGGACTGAAGGATGGGCCTGTTTGGGTTTGGGGGAGAGAAGGAGATGGGATCCTGGAAGATGGGGGTTTTAGGGAAATGGAAAGTTAGACGTATAAAGAAGGGACAAGGAGAGGCCCAGGTTTTTGGAAGAGGAAGAAAAGCCATTGGATGTTTGTGTGCTCGGTAGAGGATATCTGCTTGAGAACGTTTGTTTGAATCTCGTAATTGTGTGTTTGTGTGTGTTTGTGTGTGTGTGTGTGTGTGTGTGTGTGTGTGTCTACTTAAATGAGTGTCCACTGCTTTATGAAATAGTAATACTGTTTATAGTCAACATAATTTGAGTGTTGATTTCTCATCAGGACAGAGGTACCTTTCACGAATAAACAGAACATGGGAATGGCCATAAATGAAGTGATTTTAGCACAGATAACACTTCACTTATATGGACACAAATCTTAATACACTATAGTAGATAATGCATGGGTCTAACACAACATGTGTAGGAGCCAAATAGATCATATTCATATTTGTATGTTTCCAATTCATGATCCCTGTCAAGTGTATGTTCCCCCTCTACAGGCCAATGGAGAATACAGTTAGAAGTCATTCAAGCTCCAAGGCCTACTGGGAGTGACTGGAATGGCAGCACACAGGCTTTTGCCCAGACCAGACCATGACATGAATGGTCAATGTCACCATGTTGGAGTGACACATTGAGAAATAATACAAGCGTTGTATGAATTAATCTAATACTAACTCTTCCAACATAACCAGGAAAGACCCCTATTCATCAACTATGAAAACAATCACACATGCCGTTGACACACACACCTCTCATGTTAGCTAGACACACAGTCAGTTTAGTTGGGATGAAACTAGCTCGCAAAGACATGCAGACAAACATCAGCTTTGATTCACACTTCCATTCATGCGTGTGACACCAACGCTATGAAGATATCCAGGATTATCTGACGGTAATGCTAGTAGAACACGGGAAACCATTTGGTCAATATACATGGCATGCAGAAAAAACCCAAGGAAACCGAAGGCTTCAGTGGTACTTTTTGATATCATAATAAACTGGAACCAAGCTCAAGACAGAACTGAACACAGCTGGAAAATGTCATGGCATGAAGTCAAAGGAAGGTATGATTTAACAAACAGAAATAATATACTATCGGAAGCAATGATGATTTGTGAAAAGCTAAAAGACAAGGACACAAAAGGAAATTTAAAATACATTATCAATTTGATAGAAAATATGAAATCTTTGGGAATAAATGGATCTAGGAAAATCATGATGTGTAATATTTTGTGTTTGTTGTATCTGTTAAAGTTGGGAAATTGGTTTGGAGGCCACTCTTTTTCTAATCAGTGAAAAGAAGAAGTTGTTCCTATAAAGGCATGGAAAACGTTCTTCCCCTGTAGAGGCTGAACATGCTTCCATAGTAGTCGCTTCCTACAGACACACTTTCCTCTGACCCCAGCATGGGTTGGTTAGTGCGAGCCAGGTTAGCGTGTGACGCCCGGATCAAGGGCTCCACACCCAGGTGTCTGACTAGGGCCCCTGGCCCCCCATCGGTCCCTCCGCAGAGAGCTTGCCTGCCGGGGTGTGTTGGGTCCTGGGCCCCTGGGGGCCGCGAGCCCAAAGCCATGAGCTCCCTCTCCACCACTGGGTCATGGCCCCCAGGAAGGGTGGCCCTCCGGTCAGGGCTGGAGTCCATCATCCTACATCCTTCACCTGCAGGGACAGAGGACATGGGTCAGGGGTCAGTCTGGAGATGGAGACTTAGAGAATAATGTGGATTAGAGAGAGAGAATTTAAGGAATAAAGGAGAGAGAGCGAGGGAGGAAAGAGAGTGGGGGAAAGAGAAGGAGAGAGCATGAGAGACAGGGAGAGGGAGCGAGAGAGAGGGAGAGAAAGAGAGAGACAGAGAGAGGAGAGAGAGTGGGGGAAAGAGAAGGAGAAAGCATGAGAGACAGGGAGAGGGAGCGAGAGCGAGAGAGAGGGAGAGAAAGAGACAGACAGAGAGAGGAGAGAGACAGGGAGAGAGAGCGAAAGAGAGAGACAGAGAGAGGAGAGAGAGAGAGAGAGAGAGAGAGAGAGAGAGAGAGAGAGGGAGAGAAAGAGAGAGACAGAGAGAGGAGAGAGACAGGGAGAGGGAGCGAGAGCGAGAGAGAAAGAGAGAGACAGAGAGAGGAGAGAGAGAGAGAGAGAGAGAGAGAGAGAGAGAGAGAGGGAGAGAAAGAGAGAGACAGAGAGAGGAGAGAGAGAGAGAGAGAGAGAGAGAAAGAGAAAGAGAGAGGGAGGGAGGGAGGGAGGGAGGGAGGGAGGGAGGGAGGGAGGGAGGGAGGGAGGGAGGGAGGGAGGGTTAAGACAAGCACTAGAGGAATGTCTAAACCAACAAAGATGATTGATTAAGTAGAGAGGCGGGAAAGAAGGAAATAAGTAAATGTGTTCCACCCCAAGCCCTGAAACAACCCCCGAGCTCGATCAATCAGATAGTGATTGACATTTTATTGAGTGGAGTTGGAGACAGAAATGCGTCGGCAGCTGAAACAACTTGAAGTCAGCAGCTTCCTTTAATGACTAAACCCATTTATTGGGACGAGACTAGGAAACAAGGGAAAATAAAGCAAGCAGCATCTCCCACGAGCACTGAGGATTCTAAACAGACTCAGCTCCACAGACAAAACACAAGTTCAGATCTCTAAAAAGCTCAATATGAGCAAACTGTAGTAGACAGAGGATGGGGCCTACTAATAAAAGCACACAGCCTTCCAAAATCTTGCCATGCAGATCCTTAAAAGCCTCTCTGGCAGTGAGGTGGATTCCCTCTGGCACTGCGGTGGATCCCCTCTGGCAGTGCTTCTCCGGGCGCTCCGGGTGGAAGGAAGGGGAGTGGTCTACTAATCCTCCCACGCAGGTGTGGAACGGGATTTGTTTTAAATGGGTCTTCCATTTTCCATGACTCATTCTGAAGCTAATGATGATGAAAGACATTATCCTCACACAACACCTTACTAACCACAAGCACCCTACGTGTATGCATTATCGGTTAACAAAAGGTTCTGTTGGAACCAATTAAGATTTTTATTTTTATTTTTGGGGGAAAGGAATTAAATGATCTGGTGGAATATAATTGACATGCATTAGCTACATTATTAGTGAAGATGATTTCTGTGCTGTGCTAAGGGACAGTTATTCGAGGAAATGCAATTTGCGTTGTTTTCTGGTTGATACTTGGTAATGTATTCAACATCTCACTGCAGGTGGGGCGATGAGTGAAAGCCAAGTCTTTGTGTTGGTTCCTTCGTATGAAAAGAACAAACACTGAATCCCTCCTCCACTCTCATTTGATAGCGCCATTCTCTCTCTTCTTCTCTCCTCTTTCGGGAACGACTGCACTCTTGGTCTGTCAACACAAAACCTTCGAAAGTGCAAACAGTCTCTTTACAACCGAGCAAGGAGGACAGAATTGAACATAGATTTGTGCTGCTAGAGGAGTGTATCCATATTCATGGACTACATTTAGACAGGCTGGTGACCCCTGTTGTGAAGCATCTGCTTTGGTGGCACCGATGAGCACTGTGATACCCCCATAACAAATCATCATCAGTTCCCTACCAAATCCTGTTTCATCTATATTTCCATACACAAAGAGTTGGGTGGCATGATGTGATGTTCACGATGGGGAAATGCTCTGTTTTCTGAACGCCAGGGCTCTCTATCCAGACCATAACTCTGTAGGGTGGCAGTGACACACACACACACACACACACACACACACACACACACACACACACACACACACACACACACACACACACACACACACACACACACACACACACACACACACACACACACACACACACACACACACACACACACAGACACAGGCAGACAGACAGACAGACAGACAATGCAATGGCTCCAAGAGGTTACCTGGCAGCATGTAGGTCAGAATGTCACATTGTCACACCATTACATCATGGCGTGAAGGATTAAAGGAGTCTGTCACATCATATATACGTTTCATTCAACGAGTAGGGCTTATGCCAACATACACATAGTGCCATAACCGACAGTCACGCTAAAGCCATGCAAACACATTCATTTACTTAGTGCCCGAAGAATTATGCTTATGTCCTAATCCCGGGAAACCTGATTTACAGACTTGATTAAGGACGGGCCTCTAAATCACAGATCATGCTCAAGTTAATGAATTAAGTGAATTACCTGCAGGCACTCTACGGCCAGCCTTGTCCTGGTGCCGTCCGCCAGGTCCTTCCTTGGTTTCAATTGGGACCTGGGGCTCCGTGGCTTCATCCTCTGTGGTTTCAGAGTCTGAGGGGAGGAAGATGAGGAAGAGGACGGTGAAAAGAAACCGAGAGAGGAATAAAACAACAGCTGAGTCTGAGTCACAGTGACAAATGACACTTTGTTTTCACTTAGCGACAGAGAGGATAATGAGCAATAGAGTTGAGCCTTGGCAGGTCTCCTTCAGAGGTAATACAAGGGGGAGTCACTGAACCGTGTGATAAAATAATTGATACGTTTAAAGATAATGATTAAATAGTTCTACCCTGAAACGTAACCATCAGGGAGTATAGTTGATGTAGCATGTATAAGGAATAATTAAAGTATTCAACATAAGTCCAACTAGGTTGGACTGGGAGGGAGAGAAATGTGTGTGTGTGCCTAAGAAAATACAGAGAACAATTAAACTGTGTTTGAACCGACCTGGCAGGAACTCTGAGAAATTTATGAGGACAGGGAGTACTTCTCAATGTTCCCCTAATCTCAGAGGAATGGAACCGTCGGCTGGGTGTGATACACAGTGGTGAGAACTATAAAACTCACCTACTGTTTGTGTGTATGTATGTGCGTAGGATACCTACTGTTTGTGTGGATGTATGTGCGCAGCTATAAAATGGATGTCTTTGTATTCTTGACTGTTGAACGTTCTCTGAATAAACTGTACTATCTTTTTGCATAAGCAGAGTCTTTGACTAATTATTATTATACCCATGGTCTTACAAACCTCGGGGATTGGTCAGAGCTATTGTTTGTCAGTTATTATCATTGGGATTGAAAATTCTCGTGACACCGTGATGTGAAGTCAAATGTGGCATCTAGAAATACACCACTAGACTGGTTGAAATACCTTTATAGAAACGACGTTCTAGACTGGCTTCCAGTCTAGAAGGTCGTCACCTACTCTGCGTTTCACAAAGGCACGGCGGTTGGAACCAAAAATAAAACTTTTGGACCGGTCTAATGTCCATTGCTCATGTTTCTTGGCCCAAGCAAGTCTCTTATTATTATTGGTGTCCTTTAGTATTGGTTTCTTTGCGGCAATACAACCATGAAGTCCTGATTCACACAGTCTCCTCTGAACAGTTGATGTTGAGATGTGTCTGTTACTTGAACTCTGTGAAGCATTTACTTGTGCTGACATTTCTGGGGCTGGTAACTGTAATGAACTTATCCTCTGCAGCAGAGGTAACTCTGGGTCTTATTTTCCTGTGGCAGTCCTCATGAGAGCCAGTTTCATCATAACACTTGATGGTTTAGGCGACTGCACTTTAATAAACTTGCAAAGTTCTTGAAATGTTCCGATGTCTTAAAGTAATGATGGACTGTCGTTTCTCTTTGCTTATTTGAGTTTTTCTTGCCATAATATGGACTTGGTCTTTTACCAAATAGGGCTATCTTCTGTATACCCCCCAACCTTGTCACAACACAACTGACATATATTTAGATTAAATATTCTACAATGTAGAAAATAGTAAAAATAAAGAAAAACCCTGGAATGAGTAGGTGTGTCCAGACTTTTGACTTGCACTCTATCTCTTTAATAGATATTAGCACCCAATATGTACTGTAGCTGTGGAGGCCTTGTGCAAGTCAATTCAGCGACCTTTGATGAGATCAATAGAGATGTTACAAAGAAGCTGACATTTCTAGGGAACATGTTAAGAAAAAACATGAACCACTTATTAAGAGACTTAAAAGGACATCATTCATGGGTGAAACACTAGAAGAAACTGTCACATGGTCAGAACTAAATGGCGTGAGGTGCAAAACCCTGTGGAAATGTTTGGAATAGAGCAATAGACATATTCAAGAGACAGAGAAATCAAATAGATGGAAAATGATAAAGAAAGAAAGGGAAGAGGAAATGAGTCCAGGCAAACATGGGAGGACCTCTTTCACAACAGTATCTTGGCTTGTAGACGTAACAAGAATCTACAAAAAGTCCCCTAGGGGCTTAGCACATTGATATGGCAAATCAATAGTAACAAAGAAGAGAGAGAGACAGAGAGAGAGAGAGAGAGAGAGAGAGAGAGACAGAGAGAGAGAGAGAGAGAGAGAGAGAGAGAGAGAGAGAGAGAGAGAGAGAGAGAGAGAGAGAGAGAGAGAGAGAGAGAGAGAGAGAGAGAGAGAGAGAGAGAGAGAGAGAGAGAGACAGAGAGAGAGAGAGAGAGAGAGACAGAGAGACAGAGAGAGAGAGAGAGAGAGAGAGAGAGAGAGAGAGAGAGAGAGAGAGAGAGAGAGAAAACAAGACTGGTTTACCATAGCTTTGCTTTCGGCAGGAGCGGAAAACTTCGCTTCCATAGCGGCAGGAAGAGAGGGCAGACGGGAGGGCACAGTTACTATAGAAACCACCATCTCTCTCACCCACACGACCCATCGGCTCCATACCCATTAGAGTCTAAAATCACCAGCCCAACTGCCAACCCTGACACATATGCTTAGATAGCCTACTGCTGGAGCTTGCTGAGGAAGAGGCAAGCAAATGGGTTATGCCTCATTTCACTGACATGTTGCTTTGGATAAATGCTAAATGACAGAAAAGGGAGTAAATGTGAAATAGACAATAACAGTGATCATACAGTTTTAACAGTCAATTTCCTTGTATATTTTGGTTCACCCATCTGTACCAAGTGGGATGGGACTAAATAGCTGGACACACACTGTGCAAGGAATATCGACTCAGCAATATGAGAGGCTGTAGTTCAAAATGTCTCGCTGCAATACACACCGTGGATTAGATTAACAGTTGGGTGGAAATATGATTTGGAAAAGGAGCTGTGAGCATTTCTGTTTGACTGAGATTCCAGATGTAATGCTAAACTAAGACCCTCAGAAATGATTCATTCTGTGATGTTATGCAGAGAGGCAACAATATGGTTACAAGAAAATTGCTTGTGGGGGTGGAGGAGAGGCATTCTGACAGCTAAATAATGAAAAAGCCCACTGTCTTTTTCCTAGCAGCAATTAAAACATGAAAAATGCATGAAATCTCAGCACTAAATCATTTTCTTTAACAAGGATCTTTTTTAATACAGAAAGCGTTAAGTGGTTCTCAGATACAACAACAAGCTAAATACGCACAGTAAAACTCAGTTTCTGTGTAATAACTATGTATTAATAACTGTGTAAAAAACATTATTAACGGTGTAATAACTAGTATTAACTGTTTAATTACTAAGTAATAACTGTGTAATAACCATTAACTGTGTAAAACCATTGTTAACTGTGTAATAACTATGTATTAATAACTGTGTAAAAAACATTATTAACGGTGTAATAACTAGTATTAACTGTTTAATTACTAAGTAATAACTGTGTAATAACCATTAACTGTGTAAAACCATTGTTAACTGTGTAATAACCATTATTAACTGTGTAATAACCATTATTAACTGTGTAAAGACATTCTTAACTGTGTAATAACCATTATTAACTGTGTAATAACCATTATTAACTGTGTAAAACCATTCTTAACTGTGTAATAATTATCATTAACTGTGTATTTACTATTATTAACTGTGCAATTACTAAGTAATAACTGTGTAAAAACTCATACAGAAAACACACCATGGGTGAACCTTCCAAAGGTCTTGGTGGAGTGTCCGGTCCTCTGAAATAATAGAGAGATAGAGGGTTGCATGAGTCAAACCAGCAAACAGTACAACAGTCATGAAACTAAATGAGTTACTGAAATCAGAGGACAACATTTTTGTCAGAATCCAAAAGAAAAGGCCCAAACAAGAGAAGAAGCTCATATCTCAAACTCCATAATGTCCTGCATCCTACATCCTTATAACCTAATCTAAAACCCTACACACTGATAACTTGATAAGTCATTACTTCCAATGACTCCTATAACCTTTGATGACTCCTATGACTCCTATGACCAACCATCGATCAGGACCTTGAAGAGCTCACAGAGAGCTCAATGGAATGACTCATTACAGTACAGAGACACAGAAAACACCTGAAGTCAGAGTAAAGTAGTGATTCAACTGCTAGATCAATCAGGCTGCTCTGCTCTCTAAGTACCATGCCTACTGCTATTTGCCAGCCAGAGCCTGTTGATGAAGTGTTGCCTGGTGGCCACAGTGAGACAAAAAACAACCGAAGCAACTAGAAGCGTCCATTGTCAATCTCCTGTTCCTGATTATGGGGAACTCTGGGCAATCATATCAACACATACAGATGTAGGATTTTAATTTGAGCCAGTTTGCTACAGCAGGAAAATAATACTGCAGCAACAGGAAATGGGGATTATTATGTGGATTATAATATTAATATTAATTATAATGTTAATATTGTTATTATTAATGGACATTTTTGTAGGGGTAGATACATGTTTCATAAGGGCTAAGTCTGACATTTGAAAGGGGAAATTACAAACTTAAGAAGCCTTTTTAAAACTTGAATAGACCACAAGTTGTAACGGTCGTCGTATGAAGAAGGTGAGGACCAAGGTGCAGCGTGGTAAGGGTTCATCATTTTAATAAACTGAACTGAACACTAAATGCAAAGTGATAAAAGAGAACAACCGAAACAGCTCCGTCAGGTGCAACACACACTAAACAGAAAATAACCACCCACAAACAAAAGTGGGAAAACAGGCTGCCTAAGTATGGTTCTCAATCAGAGACAATAATTGACAGCTGCCTCTGATTGGGAACCATACCAGGCCAAACACATAGAAATATAACACACAGAACAAAACATAGAATTCCCACCCCAACTCACGCCCTGACCAAACTAAAATAGAGACATAAAAATGGAACTACGGTCAGGACGTGACACAGGTTTGCATCTCAGCAACAAAAGAGTGATCAAATTAGATGCTACATCTGTAGTAGGCAGAACCAGGCACAAACTGCATTTCTGCGCAGCAAAGGTTTCTGGCTTGGCAAGGCTAGGGAATCATTGGGCACCATAGTTTCCTCAAAGCTCTATACTGTTCATCGCAGAGTTTGGAGAGGATATTTCACAAGGTTTATATGGTTATTTCTGAATATAGACTGTGTCGTACATACTGTACCACATAATTCTACTTGGTCATCTGGTGCTACATATCAGTTGTCTGCACTGTGGCCCAGTGACACACTTCTCTATTCTCCACAGATCACATTTGGGATAAACCCAATGTCAAATCCAAAATATCAGACGTTCTCTGCCAGGATACATGTTGTGGGGTAGACATATGCTAATTAGAATACAATGTCTTACAAATGGAACATTTATAATATAAATGGAGAAGAAACAATTTGACCGTGAAATTTGTCCGAAAGCTGATTTTCCACCCAGCTCCCAAAGGCATCTTCCCACCAGCCAACAGAATGGGACATTGTCCCCCAGGGTGGCATTCTTTGTTACCATGTCATGTGGAACTGGAAAGCCATACCCTCTGTGCCACAGAGGCCACTAGAACACAGAGGACACTGAGGACATTCCACTGTACAGACCTGGATTTATTCATCTACAGCAACAATGATCTGTGTTTACTGGTAAAATGGTAAAAGGGTGGGCAACAAAGTATGTATCCTTTTCCTCTTGGTTCTAGTAATCTATCACAAAGCCATTATAGCTCTGTAGTTCTCCATGAGAAAACGGCTTAGAAAAGAGCATGCACTAAGTGTAACAAAGCAACTTTGTGTCTGAAAGGTAGAGACTCACCTGGAACCTCTTCTTGGACCAGATTTTCTTCATGTCTAGATGTAGTGCCTCTGTATCTCTCTTACTCTCTCTCTTTCTCTCTCTCTCTCGATGCCCAACTCTGGGTTGCAGATTACCTGTGGCACTTGCTCAGCAAAACATCACTGCTGGGATCCTACCCAAATGGAGTGTGTGCCAACCACAATAATTGAGATTGAGCTCTCTTCACACGTGTGTGTGTTTATAATCCTCTGGTCTGGATGAGAGGAGGAACGTTCGGGGATTACAACCCACAATATCCAGGTGTCTTTGTGTGAGAGTGAGAGTGTTCATCCGCCAAGGTGAGCAGCATCACTCTGACGTAGCAGACTCTGCTCTGACTGCTGCCGGAGGAGAAAATGTTCAGCCGAACGCTGACACAAGCCGAGCCGGTCTCCATCCCCTCCAGCCCATCCCTCCCTCCTTCAACCAAGCCCCTCCTCGGAGCAACAGCAGCCAGGCAGAGAGGAACAGATTGAGACCCCAACCCGTGAGGACAACAGTGGAGAGGTGTGATCCGGAGGAAGGAAAACTACCTGCTCCTCTAAAGCATCCTCTCTGTCTCCTCTCTCTGACACAGCAACAGCAGCAGGAGGAATGAGAGGAGAGGAGAGATAGCCGCCAAGAATGAGAACGAGCGAGAGAGAGCAGACAAAGAGAGAGCAGAGAGGAGGCACAGAGGGAGCAGGAGAGAGAGGAGAGGGTAGAGAGAAGACAGACCAATAGAGATGGAGGGAGAATAGAAAGTGGGAAATAGAATCAGACAGAGTTCCCTCCGTTCTGTTGACATCATAAACCCACAGTTGAAGTGTGCCCCGCTTCGAACCCCACCCTCCCCAAAATCCAAATCCTTAATCCAAACTGCCTCTTTTTTCAGGATCCCTCTCTCCTCTCCTCCTCTGCTTGATTCTCTTCAGCTCCAGTATCTTCACAGAGGAGAGGAAGAATGCAGCCTTCAGAAAACAGCCTCCCCACCCCCAGGGCATCAATTATACATTCATGGTCCATGTCTGTGACGTTCTACTAAATCTGACTTCACGCTAAATAGCAATCAGTTATTTGCACCAGTGAACAGAGCAGAATTGCCCCTCTCCATTTCTCTCGCTCTGCTTCAGCTCTGTCCCCAACACTACAAATTGCGTAGATAGATTAGCTTGATGGCTAGCTGGTGCAACATGCAAGCTATGCACGCCATATACTCTGACAGATACACAACTAAATAGGAACAACAAACAGCATGGATACATTCACTGTACATTTGACATCAACAGTAGGTTGTGCGTTTGTCTTTGTGGTGTTTTATACACAGTGTATCTCTTTCACTACGTTAGTGTAGGGTTTCCCAAACTCGGTCCTGGGGCCCCCCTGGGTGCACGTTTTGATTATTGCCCTAGCACTACACAGCTGACTAAAACAACCAACTCATCATCAAGCTTTGATTATTTGAATCAGCTGTGTAGTGCCAGTGCAAAAAACAAAATGTGCACCCAGGGGGCCCCGGGACCGAGTTTGGGAAGCCCTGAGTTTGTGTGTCAGCAGGTCAGAGTGTGTGAGGGAAATGGAGTCTTAACCATCAATAAATGATGTGGGAAAAGATGATGATGTCTTTCTACACCGCCTCCCCGTTCTACGGGTCTCACAGGAATAATCATCAACTAGGGATAACAGATCATGAAACAAACAGATGTGGTGAAAGGAATTAGGGAACGAGGAAAGGTGAAGAGAACACATCATCCTCCCACTGCTATCACCTGACACTACAAATCTTCCCTTCTTATTACAGGCCTGTCACACACACATGCGCTCTCTCTCTCTCTCTCTTCTCTCTCGCGCGCGCGCACACGCACACACGCACACACACACACACACACACACACACACACACACACACACACACACACACACACACACACACACACACACACACACACACATACACACACAGCATAATGTATTGTTCTCTGTGTCCACCATATCCATCAAATTCATCTAAAAATAATAACAGGGGGACCCAGATCTCATTTTAAAAACCATCCAGACACTAGATGGGCATGTTTTTTCAGATTTAGGCCAAATCTTTGACACGGCGATTGACTGCTATGCTGAGAAATCCACTTTTTTATCGTTGTTACGTGAGACACGTTATTGTTTATAGTGTCAATACCCAGGGGATATTACCACATGCCCATAAATCAGAGAAAGCCAACCATTTACAGACGTAGATGAGTCTTTTTTATAGCTAAAGCATCTATTGATCGTAATAATGTTGTTTTTTACCCATTTGGCTGTTTCTAAGTAAGTGAATGCACTCTAATTCAAAAATACAGCCAATACAGTGTAGCTATATAATAGCTATATCAATAGCTATAAGCCTTCTCCTTCCTTCCTTCCTTCCTTCCTTCCTTCCTTCCTTCCTTCCTTCCTTCCTTCCTTCCTTCCTTCCTTCCTTCCTTCCTTCCTTCCTTCCTTCCTTCCTTCCTTCCTTCCTTCCTTCCTTCCTTCCTTCCCCTTTTCCCCATCCCTCCCTCTACCCCCCTTCGTCTCCCTCCATCCCTCTTCATCCCTGCTCCATCACCTCGCCCTATGCATCTCCAGAAAGAAGGGATTTTCTCTGGCAGTGAGTAATCAATACCAAGGGTCTCTGTGAGATACAGGATACACCACGATAGTCACAATTCACTTGACCGGGATCAATATGTCCCCGGACCAATCATAACACTGCCTTCTATTACAGCAGTCCAATGAAAATCCAAGAAGCAGGTGTCAAAGCTACAATACGTTGTCAGACAAATGACCTAAGGGGGATTCAGTTACTATGTCACAGTAAGTCACCATAGTAACACAATGGGCGTATCTTTTATAGTCTAAAGAAGCTTCCTCTCCCCTCTTTCTTCCCCATCATCAGTTACATGAAAATGAATGAAAACAACATGACTTCCATGCAGATATCAATTAGCTGATACAATACAGTAGCCAGCATACCATTTACTCTACTTGAATGAGTTTACAGCAATGAGAAACAGAGCAGACTTCACGGAAGCCAATTGATTTTGTGACAGAGGGGGGTTTCAGTGGCGCAGCTCTGATGAACTCTCTGCAGGCCCACAACTCTATCAGAGGCATTTATCTGGCATTAGCTCCGTGAGGTAGAAAACAGACCCCGCTGTGGGCGCATCTTAATCGAGTTGCTTTTTTATACGAGTCACTTTGCACCACAGGTCCAACCACAGGACACGGTCATACCCAACAGAGGAACCCAGAGCCTTCTCCAAAACCTGTTAGTCACAACCCTTATCTAGACGTTTGCTGGGGAATACAAGGTAATCATTCCTCTTGCCCTGAGGTTTCCCCGGGTCTACATGTTCGTTTCCGGTTTCCCTGTCTAGTTAGAGGAAACTTCCTACCGGGCACAGTCAGTTCAACGTCTTTCCATTTACATTGGGTTAAGTTGTCAGCTAACATGAATTCAACATGAAATCAACAAAAAATATCCCCCTGTCATTGGATTTAGGTTGTAGGTTTTTGCAAATCCAATCAGTTTTCCACATTGATTCAACATCATCACGTTTCATTTTAGGGTTGAAATGACGTGGAAACAACGTTGATTCAACCAGTTTTTGCCCAGTGGGTTTGTACATTCTACCACTGTCATAGCCTTTTAATAGAACAGAAGCCATTCCTTTGTTGTAAATGTAGCTCAGAGTCAGACCCTGTGGAGATACAGGGTGGTGTAGAGGTCCAGGCCCAGGTGACAGACACAGTGGGCATGTCTGTACTGACTGCTGACGACCACACAGAAACCTGATCCTATCACCTAATCCTGGCCCCCTCCAGGCCTCAGACCATGGGACTGACGCCTAACTAGAGAGAAGGAACATAAACAGGACGCCAGGCCAAACACGGAGGCACCTCATCTCATGATCCGGGGTGAAATTTCCCCTTGGTACAGATCTAGGATCATCTTTCCTCACCTGACAAAATAGGTCAGTTCCCTTAATATGGCCAGTGGTGGAAAAAGTACCCAATTGTCATACTTGAGTTAAAGTATAGATAGATACCTTAATAGAAAGTTACTCAAGTAAAAGTGAAAGTCACCCAGTAAAACAACACTTCAGTAAAAGTCTAAAAGTATTTAAGTATCAAAGTATCAAAAGTAAATGTAATTGCTAAAATATACTTAAGAGTCAAAAGTAGAAGTAAAAGTATAAATCATTTCAAATTCCTTATATTAAGCAAAGCAATTTTCTTGTTTTTTTAAATGACGGATAGCCAGGGTCACACTCTGACACTCAGACTTTATTAACAGAAGATGCTGTTGTGTTTAGTGAGTCCTCCAGACCAGAGGTAGTAGGGATGACCACGTGTTCTCTGTTTAGTGAGTCCTCCAGACCAGAGGTAGTAGGGATGACCACGTGTTCTCTGTTTAGTGAGTCCTCCAGACCAGAGTTAGTAGGGATGACCACGTGTTCTCTGTTTAGTGAGTCCTCCAGACCAGAGGTAGTAGGGATGACCACGTGTTCTCTGTTTAGTGAGTCCTCCAGACCAGAGGTAGTAGGGATGACCACGTGTTCTCTGTTTAGTGAGTCCTCCAGACCAGAGGTAGTAGGGATGACCACGTGTTCTCTGTTTAGTGAGTCCTCCAGACCAGAGGTAGTAGGGATGACCACGTGTTCTCTTGATTAGTGCTGGAATTTCACAATGTTCCTGTCCTGCTAAGCATTCAAAATGACTTTAGTTGTCAGGGAAGTACTTTAGTTGTCAGGGGAAATGTATGGAGTAAAATATGGTATTATGGTACTATTATGGTACTATTAATATTTTCTTTAGGAATGTAGTGAAGTAAAAGTAAAACTTGTCAAAAAAATAAATAATACAGTACAGATACCCCCAAAACGACTTAAGTAGTACTTTAAAGTATTTTTACTTAAGTACTTTACATAACTGAATATGGCGATACATTGTGGTCCGTGACCATGCACTGTGATGCATTCTGGGAATGTAATGGGATTTCACATCACACAACACTAGCCTCTTGCTAGTTTATCTCATTCTCTAGGTCTGGTCTGTGTTAGTCACAGGTCTGGATAGTGTACTGGGGTGACAAAGAGGGGAGAGAGAGGGGGCAGAGACAGACTGAGAGAAGGAGAGAAAGAGAGAGGGGGGGGCAGAGAGAGACTGAGAGATATACTATGAGATACTCTATACCTACAGTATGGACTAAAATTAGGAGGTACTGTATCTACCATGTGACATACAGACAACTGGGGGGGGGGGGGGCTCACTGGTGGGAGATAATGTATTTACAACTGCTCCCACAGAGTCTTTGAAGTACTGCAATATTATCCTTTGAAACAGTGTACTCCCTAGTATTTGCTGTAGCTGGTACAGTCATTTTATGGATGCAATGCCCAGACATTTTTCTCAGAGTCTGTTAATAGTTGAGAGCCTAGAAGAAGAGACTATCCTCAGAGGCAGTGCGTGTCTAGTTATCATCATCGGGGGATGCTGTGAATAGCCGGCTCATTAGATGAGTATTATTGGTTTGCACTGGAGGCCTGTCAGCCAGCCAACACCTGTTTGAAACATCCTGGTCCCCAACAAGAATTAGAAGAATAGGTCAATGGCGTTGTACCATTCAATATTCTACAAGGAGGTAATGGAAGAGAATGAACAGTAGACAATATGAGTCTGATGAGGTCTTCTGTGTCTGTTGTGACCTCATCATGGTCCCGTCCTTTTTTACTTCAGACTTCGTCCCAGTAAGCACAACAACATCAGATTGTCAGAAGATAATAGATAGCTGAACAGTAAGAACGAACCTACTCAAGAGCCCAGACACTTCCCACCTTTTCCGTGTGGTTGGCTAGAAAGAGTTCTAACACTCACCTTTGGGTTTCTTTCTCCTGGGGCCGGTCACATCGTCGCTCACACTTCTCAAAGCCTTCCGAGCTTCCAGATACTCCTTCTTTAGCATGGCTCCAGTTGATATCTCTCTCACTCTCTTATTCGCTTAACATTGGGCCTCTCAGATGTGTAATCCTCGTTAATCAAACGTCCGTCTTCTTGTCAAACTCTCAAATCCACATCAAATCCCAATCTAAGCCCGTTCCTCTACACTTGACAGTTCTTCTTGGATTTACCCTCAAATCCTGACCTTAGTGAGGTAAGAATGACATTTCAAAATGGCCACTTCTCCTTAGTTGGAATGTGTATCCCAATCCCATAGAAGCAAGGGTGAATATGAGATCCTTAAAATGGCTTCTCCTCCCAGACTCCTAGATGTCCTGTCTACTTCATGGCCAGGGTGAGGACATATTCCTTAAGATGGCTGCCTCAATGCGCCTGATGGTTCCCTCTGCCTCGCTCAGGCCCTCTCTCTCTCTCTCTCTCTCCCCCGTTCCCCCTTACTCCAACACAACAACACCAAGCCCGGTGGTCTATTTCGAGTGGGCTATTGTACACCCCTGTTACCCCTGCTCTGTACCCTTACAGTGGACCTGCCCTCCTGTAATAATGAGATTACAGACAGGGCTGAAACGACCTTTGCTGTCCTGTCTGACTCTCTGCTTGGACTGAGAAACCCCCTACTAGTGACAGACTGAAGAAGGCTTCCTGTGATCCTGTGATGCACTGAAACAGAATCTGAACTCGTTAAAGAACAGAGAAGGTTTGAACACAACTTATTGAGTGGGAGTTGTTCACATTTCTGTCTGTTTTGACAGCCAATGAACATGGCAAAGATATCGTTGTCAGCCATGAATAACTTCAACAAGCTGCTTTAAAGCTGAAATACTTAATGGTGAAACTGCTACGTCTGTTGAGTCTTGAAAACCCGTCCTTAGGCAACACAGTGACTAGGTTTCAATGATGGACTTTTTGGCGTAGAGGAAGTACATCACTGCCTACGTCGATAAAGAAAACAAATCCGGGGACTCAAATCACAAGAAAGACATGCCAGAACGTCGCAACTCAAAACCAAAGTTTGCAGGCAAAACCGTTGCAGTGGTTTTAGTGAAGGTTGAAGGTGATCTCCGTATTGCTAGCTACTATTTTGTATTTTATTCAAGCTGATAAAGTATTGATGTAGGCAGTGAGGTAGTTCCTCTTTGCCAAAACAGTCCATCATTGAAACCAGACCCTAGTCGCTGTGTTGCCCAGGGTCGTGTTTTCAAGGCTAACATCTGCTTGAGATATTTCAACATTACACAAGTAACAGCAAACAACAAACACTGTATTTCCCCCTCTGACATCATCACACTTGCGATGGAACAATATGTACTGCCGTTGTTTTTTCCATGCTGCGGAACATGCCTCCACCTCTGTTCAGTCATCAAAACAATCACCATAACAAAGGCTCTGGGCTGTGGGGTAAAGTACTGAAGTAAAAATACTTTAAGAAAGTACGTAAGTCGTTTTTTAGGGTTTCTGTACTTTACTATATTTACTTTTACTCCACGACATTCCTAAAGAAAAGAATGTACTATTTACTCCATACATTTTCCATGACACATTAAAGTACTCGTGTCATTTAGAATGCTTAGCAGGACAGGAAAATGGTCCAATTCACTCACTTCTCAAGAGAACATCCCTGGTCATCCCTACTGCCTCTGATCTGGAGGACTCACAAAAGCTTCGTTTGTAAATGATGTCTGAGTGTTGGAGTGTGCCCCTGGCTATCCATAAATTTAAAAAACAAGAAAATCATGCTGTCTGGTTTGCTTAATATAAGGAATTTTAAATGATGTATACTTTTACTTTTACTTGAGCCATATTCTATTAATATTAAGATATCTTTACTTTTACTCAAGTATGACAATTTGACTTTTTCCTCCACTGGCTCTGAGGGAGAACATTGTCTCTGTTTCCCCTAAAGCCGATTCGATCTTTAAGTAACTATAAAAAGTAGAGGTGAACTTTTGAATGACAAACCAAAAGCAGAATCAATTTGACAGGCTAAAAACACATGTACAGAGTGTGGTGGTGGACTACATTGTATTCTAAATCTGAAGGGGATTGTTCACCACTATGTCTGACGTCACTAAATTGGTCTCCTGCTTGAGGATATCAAATGTTAGACACGTAGACCAAATTCTGGAGTGCATATATACCCACCGACAGTGTGAGTCTAAGACATGGGTCTATAACTGCACAGGAAATATATTCTGAGGGTGGGAATCCACCCTGTCAACTTGTCACGGGGTCATAGCATAGCTAGCCACACTGAAACTCCCTAGATCCACAAAGACACTGGAGTGGAAAGTCACGATATTTGGCATAACAAACAGTAGTTGTGGAATATGGGCCAGAGGCGTGGGAGAATCAAGTTCAAGTCCTCCCAAGCATGGGAGTATCCATGTACTGTTGCATTCTGGTTTCCTTCCCAGAATAACAAAATGACAGAGGTTTGAGAGGCCAGTCTAAGAGCATGCATGTTTGGTAACTTGAAGGGGGTTTATATAAGGCAGTCATAACACCTTTATGTATGTTTCATGTAGTCTAAATACCATGTCAGCTAAAATACCAGTTACTTGGATAGCGCTCAGAGAAACATGATGTAACCATTGCGGTGGTTTACATCATTAAACATCTATCGTGGACGTATGAAACTGACAGATTCTCGTGGACAGATGAAACGTTGAGGATCTGTCAAGGCTCACGTATAATTATGTGATTACAGGCAACAATAGTTTCTGGTTTGGGCTTTCGTTGTTGATTTTTGGACCAATCAGTACGGGGAGAAGGCGGTGCTTAAGCAGGTGCAGTGATTTTCAAGCCTGTGTGTGGATGATATACAGTTTCCACTAGATTCCACAGCCACAAAGTCAAAATTGTCTGTATCGTAAAAATTCATGAAGACAACATTTGCCCATGAATAACACTGGTGAAATTAGCGGAGGGGAGGGGCTTGGCTGAGAGTTTCCGTTTGCGAGGGAGGAGACTTCACTTCCTTCCATTGCGCAAAGGTAACCACAATTGTTAACAGCATTCCCCCCAGAAGTAAAACAGCAAATTACAGATTTTCGCATGCGGATTTTACTTCTGGGTAACCAAGATTATAAGAGTTGTAAAATCATTGAATGTGTGAGGGAGTTACGTTTACAGACTGACCTCATGTCAAGTCATTGAAGTGATTCAGTGGTCAAAGCGTAAACACTACTAAGCCAAATATGATGTGTGAAAAAGTACAGTCACAGACTGGTGGCTTGTTGTGGTCAGTACTGACATATGGTGCTTTTTGACTTCTTAAAGGGCCAGCCTCAAAAAAGACCTACATGTGATGCATCCAGTCTTTTCTACATGCATCTATTACCAGAAAAAACACACACACTTCCTCTATCCTTTTATACATCTATATCTCCCACTCCCTCAACCCTCCCTCCCTCTCTCTTTCATCATAATGACTGTGATTGAGTGTGACTGTCCATAGTCTCAGCCCCACTGAGGCACTGTGGTGTTGCTATAATTACTTGTGATGTGTACTGGTGCAATAGGAGAGCCCGATGGCATCCACACATCTCTGGAACACGAACCCCCTGGCACATACCATGCCACAAATAAGAGAGGAGGGGATAGAGGGAAGGGAGGAGGGAGAGAACCACACAGGGGTCTGGGGGCAGGGAGGGAGGGAGGGAGGGAGGGAGGGAGGGAGGGAGGGAGGGGTGAAAAGAAGGGCAAAGAAAGGGGAGATAGAGTGTCTGAGAAGAGGCTTATTGGTCATGGTGAGACATAGATGATCACATGCAGGTTGAATATCACCAGGAGGGACAGAGACAGAGACCCACAAGGGGGAGAGATAGACATAGAGACCCACCAGGAGGAAAGAGACACAGAGGCCCACCAGAAGGGAGAGACACAGAGACCCACCAGAAGGGAGAGAGACACAGAGACCCACCAGGAGGGAGAGAGACACAAAGACCCACCAGGAGGATAGACACAGAGACCCACCAGGAGGAGAGAGACACAGAGACCCACCAGGAGGAGAGATAGACATAGAGACCCACCAGGAGGAGATATAGACATAGAGACCCACCAGGAGAGAGAGAGACACAGAGACCCACCAGGAGGAGAGATAGACACAGAGACCTACCAGAAGGGAGAGAGACACAGAAACCCACCAGGAGGAGAGATAGACATAGAGACACACTAGGAGGAGAGATAGACATAGAGACGCACCAGGAGAAGAGATAGACATAGAGACCCACCAGGTGGAGAGAGACACATAGACCCACCAGGTGGAGAGAGACACATAGACCTACCAGAAGGGAGAGAGACACAGAGACCCACCAGGAGGAGAGATAGACATAGAGACACACCAGGAGGAGAGATAGACATAGAGACCCACCAGGAGGAGAGAGACACATAGACCCACCAGGAGGAGAGAGACACAGAGACTCACCAGGAGGATAGACACAGAGACCCACCAGGAGAGAGAGAGAGAGAGAGACACATAGACCCACCAGGAGGGAGAGAGACACAGAGACCCACCAGGAGGAGAGAGAGACACAGACATGACAAGAGAGGGGTAGAAGGTTCTAGGCAGAGACTCAAGAATAAGACCAAGATGTCAACAGGACAGGGGAGAGAGGTGAGGAGAAAACAAGAGGGTGTGATGGCTGAGGAGAGAGGGGGAGAGGGCTGAGGAGCGAGGGGGAGACAGCTGAGGAGAGAGGGGGAGAAGGCTGAGAAGCGAGGGGGAGAGGGCTGAGGAAAGAGGGGGAGAGGAGAGGGGGAGAGGGGAGAGGAGAGAGGGCTGAGGAGAGAGGGGGAGAGGAGAGAGGGGAGAGGGGAGAGGAGAGAGGGGAGAGGAGAGAGGGGGAGAGGAGAGAGGCGGAGAGGGGAGAGGAGAGAGGGCTGAGGAGAGAGTGGGAGAAGAGTGGAGTGAAAGGGAGAGAAGGTATGGGGGCAGAAAGTGATAAGCAGAGATTGTCTGGTGAAGGCCAAATACTTCCCCAGGAAAGGGAGAGAGGAGCATGGTGGAAAGGAAGGGCAGCGAATGCAGAGGAAGAGGTAGATCAACAGAGAGAGGTGAGAAGAATGAGAACCGATAAAAGGGCAAGGAAATAGATTAATAGAGGGGGGGGGGGGTGAGAGCTGAAGGGGAGTATAAAGAAGATGAGATGAGAGGGGAGTGAGTTAGAGTTCCTCGTCTAGCCTTTCAAAAAGGCCGATCCATCTCTATCAGACGGTTACGGTGAATTCATGCAGTCAGAACTCCCACCCTCAGCAAAGGAGCCCTCCAAAGCATTCTAATTATAGCTAGTATCTTATGAAACAAGGGGATCAGGGCAATGCTTTCGGCTTCACCACGCACAAAGTACAAGAAGTGTCCTTCGTCGTACCGTCTTCCCTTTAATAGCGTTCTCACCGTAAGATTCTGTCCTGCGTCCCAAAATGGATTCCTATGTCCTTAATTGGGGAAGACGGGCTTGTGGTAATGGCTGGAGCGGAATAGGTGGAATGGTATCAAATACATCAAACACATGGTTACCATGTGTTTGATGCCATTCAATTTACTCTGGCCCAGCCATTATTATGAGCCGTCGTCTCTCAGCAGCCTCCACTGCCACTATATAGGGAGTAGAGTGCAATTTGGGACACAAGCAGACAACGTGTTGGATGGCATTGGGTTGTGGGACACTACGTGGGGAGCTCCAGTTACATCTGTTCATTCTCTCATGTGATGTGGTCCAGACTAATGACATGGCCTTTACTGACTGGTGAGAAACATAGCATTTGTCTGATTCCTTTACTAGATTTATTAAAGGGACAGCTCTGCAGGCCCAAATGTGATACTGTAAACACACAAATAAATACACAAACATCTATTAACAGTCATTCAAATGGAGTAATCTCTCTCTCTCTCCATCTCTCAGTTACACCCTGGACAAAATGGCCGCCATATCACTTCAGTTTGCTCCAAACTGCAAAACAACAACAATCATCCAACCAGAGGGTCAGAAGGTGAAGGGTTCAACTGCTAAAAGATCACAGCGACAGATGACATGGGGGGGGGGGTCACACCAGCCCCACCCTAAACCTCTACGTCTCAATTTAGACTGAGGAGCCAAATTTAACCTCACCCCTCTCAAGACAAGTGTTGCTAGCTGACGGCTTCTACAGTAGAAGTCTTTTTGAAGGAGCAGGGTTGAAGTACTTTTGAAAGAGCAAGGGTTTTCTAGAGTGGAATGGACAGCTATTTGAGATGGAATTAAATCAATATACCACCAGCAAACCTGTTGGGTACATTGCTGTTGGCTTTTGTAAAGATTGGTCCTTTGCTTACCGAGCACCTTTTAAAAAGTAGATGGATAACAGATGTTCCCCTGCATTGCTTCCCTTGTAGACTTACACAATGTTTTGTGAGGGTTGTCCCTATGTTTCAATACTTAGCAAACACAGATGAATCATAATGTTGTCCCAATGTTTCCCCAATGTTACCTTCTCCCAGGTCCATAACGGCAAGCAGGGCGCTGCTCTGAGCCTCCCCCAGGCAGTTGCTGGCCACGCAGGTATAGAGACCAGCGTCACTGGCCTTGCAATCCCTGATCCACAGACCCCCAACATCCTTCTCCCCAGGCGGGGCCAGGAGATAATTGTTACGGTACCAAAACAGAGAGGGGGCAGGTTGACCCCCCACAGACACCCTCAGGCGGATATCACACCCGGTCCCCACTGCAGCCTTGCGGAGCTTGCGCAGGAACACCGGCGGGGTTCGACCTGGGTCCCCTGTGTCCGGAACTACCTGGTCCTGGGAAACTTTGGCCCGTTTGGAGGGGATACCAGGACTGAGGTGTGTGCTGCCTTCTGCCATTTTCTTTGGGTTGGTGCTCATAGTTCTGAACACTTCATGTTCAACAAGTGACAGCCTTTTAGATATGGGTTGCAGTTACTGAGTGTATGGAACAATCCTTATGAAATCATTCATTGGTACTTCTATTCCTTGGTTGGTCAGAGGTACCGCTCAGCATTCCAATTTGATCTGGAGTCTGTGGTTACATAGATATACAGTAAGTTACTGCCACAAATGAAATGAACATGCAGCTGCAACGATGAAGTCCACTTATGGAGACACAAATAAAACACAGAAGGTAACCAATTAACTTATCATCATAAAGTTACCCCAAATCCCTCAATAAATATCATGCCAGTGTAGGGACAACATGCCTTTAACCCAATTATGAACCCCTGATAATGAACTTACCTCGTCACCTCCCAGAAAAATATGCAATCCATTTTTTTCACATCCTCGCAAAGTCCAGTTAAGGTAACAAGATCTGGGAAGCCAAATATTTCATCTGGAACAAATGAGTGTCCTCTCTCTGCCTGCCCTCCTGTCCACTGGAGCCCCTGGTGTAAGTCCACCTGGATCATCTAGACTTAGCCGCCATCGCTACGGCCCTTTGAAGGGGGTCTGGGGCTCTGCTTACACCCCACCGAAGAGTGGAGAGAGAGAGAGAGATCTGACCTATGGAGGCTCCAATGTCACCACTATCCAAACTGGCTCTACTTGGACTCAAGGAGAGTGGCTCTAGTGCACCCACACTACTCTTTAATTCTTGTCAGGAGTTAAGCTCCCCCTCTCTCTCTCGCTCCCTGTCTCTCCCTCGCTCCCTCGCTCCCTCTCTCTCCCTCGCTCCCTGTCTCTCCCTCGTTCCCTCTCTCTCCCTCACTCCCTGTCTCTCCCTCGTTCCCTCTCTCTCTCTCGCTCCCTGTCTCTCCCTCGTTCCCTCTCTCTCCCTCGCTCCCTGTCTCTCCCTCGCTCCCTGTCTCTCCCTCGCTCCCTGTCTCTCCCTCGCTCCCTCTCTCTCCCTCACTCCCTGTCTCTCCCTCGCTCCCTGTCTCTCCCTCGCTCCCTCTCTCTCCCTCATTCCCTCTCTCTCCCTTGCTCCCTGTCTCTCCCTTGTTCCCTCTCTCTCCCTCACTCCCTCTCTCCCTCGCTCCCTGTCACTCCCTCGCACCCTGTCTCTCCCTCGCTCCCTGTCTCTCCCTCGCTCCCTGTCTCTCCCTCGCTCCCTGTCTCTCCCTCGTTCCCTCTCTCTCCCTCACTCCGTCTCTCCCTCATTCCCTCACTCCCTCTCTCTCCCTTGCTCCCTGTCTCTCCCTCGTTCCCGCTCTCTCCCTCTCTCTCCCTCGCTCCCTGTCCCTCCCTCACTCCCTCTCTCTCCCTCGCTCCCTGTCCCTCCCTCACTCCCTCTCTCTCCCTCACACCCTCTCTTTCCCTCGCTCCCCGTGGTTGAGTCTCCTGGTAGGTGACGGGCAAGTGCCCCCAGCCTTGAGGTGACAGCTGCATCCTGGATAGGTCACATTTTTTGGGCAGCCGATGTGCCCCTGCCCCTGCCTCTCTCTCACACACATGCAAACCAAGCTGTGGGTGCGTGTGTGTGTGTGTCAGAGTAGAGAGGGGAGCCAAGGGCAGTAGATAAATGTGTTCTGATTCATAAGTCAAAGCTAGGCACCCAGCAACATGAGAGCACATGCATACTAACAACTACTGGTAGCTCACATGCACACTAACAACTACTGGTAGCTCACATGCATACTAACAACTACTGGTAGTTCACATGCATACTAACAACTACTGGTAGCTCACATGCTATACTAACAACTACTGGTAGCTCACATGCATACTAACAACTACTGGTAGCTCACATGCATACTAACAACTACTGGTAGCTCACATGCATACTAACAACTACTGGTAGCTCACATGCATACTAACAACTACTGGTAGCTCACATGCATACTAACAACTACTGGTAGCTCACATGCATACTAACAACTACTGGTAGCTCACATGCATACTAACAACTACTGGTAGCTCACATGCTATACTAACAACTACTGGTAGCTCACATGCATACTAACAACTACTGGTAGCTCACATGCATACTAACAACTACTGGTAGCTCACATGCATACTAACAACTACTGGTAGCTCACATGCATACTAACAACTACTGGTAGCTCACATGCATACTAACAACTACTGGTAGCTCACATGCATACTAACAACTACTGGTAGTTCACATGCATACTAACAACTACTGGTAGCTCACATGCATACTAACAACTACTGGTAGCTCACATGCATACTAACAACTACTGGTAGCTCACATGCATACTAACAACTACTGGTAGCTCACATGCATACTAACAACTACTGGTAGCTCACATGCTATACTAACAACTACTGGTAGCTCACATGCATACTAACAACTACTGGTAGCTCACATGCTATACTAACAACTACTGGTAGCTCACATGCTATACTAACAACTACTGGTAGCTCACATGCATACTAACAACTACTGGTAGCTCACATGCATACTAACAACTACTGGTAGCTCACATGCTATACTAACAACTACTGGTAGCTCACATGCATACTAACAACTACTGGTAGCTCACATGCATACTAACAACTACTGGTAGCTCACATGCATACTAACAACTACTGGTAGTTCACATGCATACTAACAACTACTGGTAGCTCACATGCTATACTAACAACTACTGGTAGCTCACATGCATACTAACAACTACTGGTAGCTCACATGCATACTAACAACTACTGGTAGCTCACATGCATACTAACAACTACTGGAAGCTCACAAGAAAATAAAACCAAAACAACGTAAATTACTTATCTAACTCTGTTAAAATGTTGTTAATCTCACAATCTTGTGTTTTTGTTTTGCATTAGGTTGCATCATATTAGATTATTAATTGGTCATTTATAACCTCATACGTCATTGACAGCTTGTCATCATGACTAACTCTGAGTCACAGCAGTAGGAGGAGAACCATGTGTGCTGGTATGGGATGAATAAACCCCATCTACAGCTCCTCTGTCTGTCTGGTCACCATGGAAACAGACTATATAGGGCCGTGGACTTGGACCAGAGTCATATATTTAGAGAGTACATTGCTCTGACTTGGGCAAAGACCATCCTCTGGTCTAGGCCTCAAGCAGAGCATGGACCAAATGGTGATGTGTGCAAAGAGGAGACATATTGCTAATAAACAATACAGTGTCTGTCTGTCTGTTTGTCTGTCTGGTTTACCAATTATAGTCTTCACACCAACGTGCAGTGTTGGGAAATTATTTTTCACGTTGAATTATGTGCACCTAACACTCTGTTAAGAGGTTACAAATGTATCGTATTGATAAAAGAACGCCAGTTCCGATTATTTGAAGCAGCTTTGGATAGAAAACGCGCCATTTAGGATGCACCTGCGGTGATGATGGTAGCGCATCTGGTGTTTATTTTCAGGCAAAAGTCGCATGGCAACAGAGTTTATCCATCTATCACACGAACTTGGACACAGACCGCTCCCTGCTAGCTGGCCAACAGTTGGGTAAAACATTAATGTATTTTATGAAAGTCGGGTTTTGCGGAGGTCTAAACTATATTTAGGCCTATAACTTTGCCGGTTGAAGCGGTTGGCCTTAAAGTCAAAACGTGTGCAAAAATGTATCCTTTCATTTTATTGCCTAAACATTTATTGTCTGAATTTCGCTAAAGATACCTTTGTATAAACTATACTGTAACAGTAGTCCTGTGCCTGACCTACATTTATTGAATATTTTCGTATAAAACAATTGTTTATTTATGACAATAAATAAGTTGCGCGCTACTATGGAAATGGTGCTCCTCCATGCGCTCCTTTATTACGACGTTTCGTCCGTAATAAACGCCCCAACAAACGTAGAATTGGAACTAAAACGTTTAGTTTGCTTATGGACGAAAGCTGGAATAGCTGATTTAAATCGGCAAACCTCCATCCTCATTCAAAACGTTGAATTAAATCTTAATGCCTAGGGATCATTTGGATAACTGAGTGTATTTTAGGCTACTTAATTTAAAAAAAAATTGTATTGAACATTTTACTGTTAAAATTAACTGATCTGGGACTTGGACATTTTTTTTAATGCAAATTCAACTGCTTGTAAAGTAAAAACACAATTTCCCCACTTTCAGGTATGGATAGCATTCAATCTCTGTCTCCATAGTGACAGTTCAAGTCTCGAACATTTCAAGTCTTTGGTCTCCAGGGAAAACCACCCAGCCACAGCTCCATCTAAATCCTCCAAAGTCAAACCTCTGAAAGTGCTAAAACTGCTAACTTACGCCGCCCTTCAAAACCCAAAAAGGCTCAAGCCCTCTGGGAGTCCATCCTGTTTCCGTAAGAAAACAACCCTGCACTGTCAACAGAATGATCCCGAGGATGGTTGTTAGTCCAGACTCAGAGAGCCCAGGCCCATCCCAGAGTGCTGTGCAGCAGCTGGGCGACAGTGCCAGTCATGCAGAGACCCCAAAGCCCAAGAAGCCCAAATGGGTCATGAGGATCAGAGCCTTCAAGGACCCTGATACCCTCCCACCGAAGAAGAAGCGACAGAGGAAGACGGAAAAGATGCCTGCTGTGCCTGCCAGGACTACCGGTTGGTCAGATGAGGCGTCTGGCATCAGGGAGCACAAAAGAGCAGCCAGCCAGAGTGAAGGAGGAGATGGAGACCTCAGTTCACCACCAACCAAACGCTCCACCAGCCAGACAGAGCAGGGAGCTATTGTCTCTGACACTGATATTCACTCCTGTGTGTTTGCACCCACTCACCTATTCATGCACACATATGCAATGTCGCCCACTGAGAAGAATGAGTGTTAAATTTAGGACTTTATGATTTTATAAAAAATTGTAAAAAATGTTGCATTACTCCTGAGCATGTTTTTATTCACTATCTACTACTACTACTTCTTCTACTAATACTACTGTTTGTGCTGCTACCACTACTACTACTGCTGCTGCTGCTGCTACTACTACTACTACTACTGTTACTGCTGCTAGTACTACTACTACTACAACTGCTACTACTACTACTACTGCTAGTACTACTGCTACTACAACTGCTGCTACTACTACAACTGTTACTGCTGCTGCTACTACTGCTACTACTACTACTGCTAGTACTACTGCTGCTACTACAACTACTACTGCTAGTACTACAACTGCTGCTACTACTACAACTGTTACTGCTGCTGCTACTACTGCTGCTGCTACTACTGCTAGTACTACTGCTGCTACAACTGCTACAACTACTACTGCTACTACAACTGCTGCTACTACTACAACTGTTACTGCTGCTGCTACTACTGCTGCTGCTACTACTGCTAGTACGACTGCTACTACAACTGCTGCTACTACTACAACTGTTACTGCTGCTGCTACTACTGCTGCTGCTACTACTGCTAGTACTACTGCTGCTACAACTGCTACTACAACTACTACTGCTACTACAACTGCTGCTACTACTGCTAGTACTACTGCTGCTACAACTGCTACTACAACTACTACTGCTACTACAACTGCTGCTACTACTACAACTGTTACTGCTGCTGCTACTACTGCTGCTGCTACTACTGCTAGTACGACTGCTACTACAACTGCTACTACAACTACTACTGCTACTACAACTGCTGCTACTACTACAACTGTTACTGCTGCTGCTACTACTGCTGCTGCTACTACTGCTAGTACTACTGCTGCTACAACTGCTACAACTACTACAACATCTCTCTATATCAGTGGAGGCTTCTGAGGGGAAGGCGGCTCATAATAATGTCTGGAACAGAGCAAATGGAATGGCATCAAACACATGGAACCCATTCCACAGATTCCGCTCCAGTCATTACCACGAGCCTGTCCTCCCCAATTAAGGTGCCACCAACCTCATGTGCTCTCTCTCTCTACACTGAGTGTACAAAACATTAAGGACACCTGCTTTTTCTATGACATAGACTGGCCAGGGGAATCCACTTCAATCAGTGTAGATGAAGGGGAGGAGACGGGTTAAAGAAGGATTTTTAAGCCTTGAGACAATTGAGACATGGATTGTGTATGTGTGCCATTCAGAGGGTGAATTGGCAAGACAAAATATTTAAATGCCTTTGAACAGGGTATGGTAGTAGATGCCAGGCGCACCGGTTTGTGTCAAGAACTGCAACGCTGCTGGGTTTTTCACACTCAACAGTTTCCCGTGTATCAAGAATGG
Source organism: Oncorhynchus clarkii lewisi (assembly GCF_045791955.1). Lineage (NCBI taxonomy): Eukaryota > Metazoa > Chordata > Actinopteri > Salmoniformes > Salmonidae > Oncorhynchus > Oncorhynchus clarkii. Next base: position 13,938,788 of record NC_092164.1, on the reverse strand, counting down.
TCCACCACCCAAAGGACATCCAGCCAACTTGACACAAGTTTGGAAAGCATTGGAGTCAACATGGGCCAGCATCCCTGTGGAAAGCTTTTGACACCTTGTAGAGTCCAGGCTCCGATGAATTGAGGCTGTTCTGAGGGCAAAAAAAGGGGGGGACTCAATGCCTCCTCCTCCTCAATATTAGGAATGTGTCCTTAATGTTTTGTACACTCAGTCTATATCTATGTCCCACTCTCAACGTCCTAGACACATCGGATAACACTGAGGTTGGGCGGAAGTTTTGGCAGGATAATGAAAACCTGGCAATTTGCAAACACTCATAACTATGAACAGAGCACCCTCATGCAGCTGACCCCCAGCTGTGGTAAACTAGTAGACAACTGGTGAGTTCAGACCATCTTCTGGCCACCTTGTTGTACTGCAAGAGCCCTTGAAACAGCCCCATTAAAATAATTATTTTTTTAAAAACTAGGCAAGTCAGTTAAGAACAAATTCTTATTTACAATGACGACCTAGGACCATGAGTTAACTGCCTTGTTCAGGGGCAGAAGGACAGAATTTTACCATATCAGATTGGGGATTTGAACTAGCAACCTTTCATTTATAAGTGTTAAATTCATGTTAAAACGCTCTAACCACTAGGCTACCTGCTGGCCCCAAACATGAGGTGGATTCCAAACTAAAAGTTACTTCCTACCTTCTATCCTAGATTACTTGTCCTCTTGAAATGTTCTTGAGAGTCATGTTGGGATTTCAATGCAATCATAGGACAAAAATACAGGACAGTCAGTGGTGATGATAAGAACAGCAGCATGGGAACTACAGTAGCTATGAGATATGTACCCTGGCTGCGGTATATAAACTAGTTCCCCAGGTCTGACCAGAGACATGTGTGGCCCAATGATGCCCCTCTAGTCACATGAGAGAGCTGACAATGGTACAGATAATCTGTCAGAGAGTTGGTGAGTTACGCAGAAGACTGCTCGTCTGCCTGGCCAGTATCACTTTCAGAGTTGGCCAGCACAAACTGGGGCTTAACTTAACTCTCTCTGTATAGAGAGAAGGACGTGTTTGCAAGAGAACTATTGTGTGCTTCCGAGGTTATTGTATCTCGGTCTGGTATGTTTATTCCCCGCTGAGACAAGCTGTAATATCTGACCTTGTCTATGAAACTGTATTCTATAATTGCACAGATGCAGGCAGGCAGAGCCCCAAGGCTGAAGTTGGATAAAGAAAGCATAATTGTTATTATTTTCAAAGACACATTAAACACACACATTTGTTTGGTGGGAAAGCAGGTGCTATGATGAGGGACATACAGTGGGTCAAAAAAGTATTTAGTCAGCCACCAATTGTGCAAGTTCTCCCACCTAAAAAGATGAGAGAGAGGCCTGTAATTTTCATCATAGGTACACTTCAACTATGACAGACAAAATGAGAAAAAAAATCCAGGATTTAAAAAAATAAATGAAGTAAAAGTTTTTTTTAGCCCTTTTTCTCCCCAATTTCGTGGTATCCAATTGTTGTCTCATCGCTAAACTCCCGTACGGGCTCGGGAGAGACGAAGTTTGAAAGTCATGCGTCCTCCGATACACAACCCAGAAGCCAGCCGCACCAATGTGTCGGAGGCTACACCGTGTACCTGGCTACCTTGCACCTGGCTACCTTGGTTAGCGCACACTGCACCCGGCCCGCCACAGGAGTCGCTGGTGCGCGATGAGACAAGGACATCCCCACCGATCAAGCCCTCCCTAACCCAGACGACGCTAGGCCAATTGTGCGTCGCCCCACAGACCTCCCGGTCGCGGCCGGTTACGACAGAGCCTGGGCGCGAACCCAGAGACTCTGATGGCACAGCTGGCGCTGCAGTACAACGCCCTTAAACACTGCGCCACCCGGGAGGCCCTCATTGCAGGATTTTTAATGAATTTATTTGCAAATTATGGTGGAAAATAAGTATTTGGTCAACAACAAACGTTTATCTCAATACTTTGTTATATACCCTTTGTTGGCAATGACAGAGGTCAAACGTTTTCTGTAAGTCTTCACAAGGTTTTCACACACTGTTGCTGGTATTTTGGCCCATTCCTCCATGCAGCTCTCCTCTAGAGCAGTGATGTTTTGGTGCTGTTGCTGGGCAAAACGGACTTTCAACTCCCTCCAAAGATTTTCTATGGGGTTGAGATCTGGAGACTGGCTAGGCCGCTCCAGGACCTTGAAATGCTTCTTACGAAGCCACTCCTTCGTTGCCCGGGCGGTGTGTTTGGGATCATTGTCATGCTGAAAGACCCAGCCACGTTTCATCTTCAATGCCCTTGTTGATGGTAGGCTTTGTTACTTTGGTCCCAGCTCTCTGCAGGTCATTCACTAGGTCCCCCCGTGTGGTTCTGGGATTTTTGCTCACCGTTCTTGTGATCATTTTGACCCCACGGGGTGAGATCTTGCGTGGAGCCCCAGATCGAGGGAGATTATCAGTGGTCGTGTATGTCTTCCATTTCCTAATAATTGCTCCCACAGTTGATTTCTTCAAACCAAGCTGCTTACCTATTGCAGATTCAGTCTTCCCAGCCTGGTGCAGGTCTACAATTTTGTTTCTGGTGTCCTTTGACAGCTCTTTGGTCTTGGCCATAGTGGAGTTTGGAGTGTGACTGTTTGAGGTTGTGGACAGGGGTCTTTTATACTGATAACAAGTTCAAACAGGTGCCATTAATACAGGTAACGAGTGGAGGACAGAGGAGCCTCTTAAAGAAGTTACAGGTCTGTGAGAGCCAGAAATCTTGCTTGTTTGTAGGTGACCAAATACTTATTTTCCAACATAATTTGCAAATAAATTCATAAAAAATGCTACAATGTGATTTTCTGGATTTTTTTTCTCATTTTGTCTGTCATAGTTGAAGTGTACCTATGATGAAAATTACAGGCCTCTCTCATCTTTTTAAGTGGGAGAACTTGCACAATTGGTGGCTGGTACTTTTTTTTGCCCCACTGTACACATCTGTTGGGTTCATTATGATGAAAAATAAATCATAATGAACCTTTATTTGATCAGGGAGTCCTACTGAGACCAAGGTGTCGTCTACAGATGAGCCTTATGAAATGACTACAGCAGCACTGTGAGTTCACGTGTGATTACTGTTGTGATCTATTCGTAACACTTTATCTTCTGAGGGGGTTGCAAAGGGTTCATGAGTCGTTTATATAAACAGTTATAACACATTAGTTCAAACTGTGGTTCATTCTCAATAACTGACCCCAATCTGTTTACGTTTGAGTCATTCAACAGACACTCCTATCAGGAGTGACTTACAGTGCATTCATCTTAAGATAGCTAGGTGAGACAACCAGATGTTCTGCACTTACAGAGCCTGTAAACCGTTCCATTTCAGACACCTCTTTCAATCGTGTCTTATCTGGACCTGGTGTTTTGTCTAATACTTCTCCTCTGCTGAAATGTCCTCACACCTCCGACACTAAATACACACACTATGTGTATTAAAGAAAACCTTAAAACACGAAGGAAAAATACCTCAGAAATGGTTTCAAAGTTTTGCTACAGTCCACTTCACAAAACAGACAAATCTAGTACAGTACAAGAACAAAGCGGCCCTTACCGTGAAACACAGACTGTGATCAAATACATTGTAACTTCCAATCACCCACAAGGTCATACTCTGAAGTCTTTCCTCGGGATAATGACTGCATAACAATAACATAGGGCTCTCTCTCACTCCCTTTTTCTCCAGTGTCTAGATAGGCATGGGTAGGAGGCAATATTATTCCATGACAAAACAATGGATAAGGGAGACACAGTGCTCTGCATTGGCAGAGATGGGAACCTCCAAATAATACAGGACTTCATTGACACCACTTTCCCACTGGCTCAGGACAGAGAAGGATCTACACTACTTCACCTCATCTACTAGAAGTTTTGGCACAATCAATTGACCCATTTGGTCACCTTACCAATTATTAGACAGGGATATCTGACCTACTTGGATTACTCAAACTCAAAGCACTTTTCCACCTCGATCTACATGCTTCACAACCCTCCCCTATAGACTGAAGAGATCTGAACCATGCAGAGTGGTCCTTCTACCGTCCTCTCCTGTGCCCTGCTACTCCTGTGGACCCAGACCCTGACCCAGGCCTGCCAGGGGGACGAGCTGCCTCGTGACGTGGTGTTGGACTGGTTCAAACAGCGCCTCCTGGATGGGTTAGGGCTGGAGCAGCCCCCCGAGCCCAGCCACCAGGCCCCTGACGGGGGCAGAGAGAGAGCAGAGGCGGGGCGAGGTCACCGGAGATACACCAGGGTAGGGAGGGCAGCCTGGGCACAGGACCACAGGAGGCATCACCAGGAGAGCCATGAGCAAGTAATCCTCTTCCCCAGCTCTGGTGAGTGAGAGTCCATATCCCTATTTCTCACGCTCTGATGCCCTGTTCCTTTTCCCTTCTCTTTAGTTAATCTCTCTTCAATAGTTCACTCCAAACGTGTTTTTCCAGACAACTGTAGGTTGTTTCCCCATCGATTGACCTGGTCTTATTTCCACTGTCTGCCTTGTTTTTCCAGACTCTGCCTGTGATAGCTCAGACTCCCCATCAGAGAGAGCGACCAGCCACTTCACCTACTACTTCCAATCCTCCCTCGACAACCAGGAGTCTGCCATCACTTCAGCCAATTTCTGGTTCTATGCCGGCGAGGGGGCCAGCAGGAACATCACCCCTCTCTTCTTCCTCACTTCAGACCAGCAGCTCCTCCAGGTGGCAGAGTTTCCAGCCAAGACCACCGCTGATGGCTGGACCACCTACCACTTCGAGCACCACCTCCTCACCGCCCTGACCCAAGGCCCCTTCGTACTCCAGGTGCGCTGCCCCGCCTGCGAATGCCACACAAACGAAGCCGACAAAATGCCATTCCTCCACCTGCACACCCGACCTCACGGCCCAGACCGCTCCCCACGGCGAGCGGCCGCCACCATTCCCTGGTTCCCATCGTCCATCGACCTCCTGATGCGGCCATCGCAGCAGAAGCCAGAGTACAGTGACTGTCAGCGGGAGATGATCAACATCTCGTTCCAGGAGCTGGGCTGGGACAACTGGATCATTCACCCGAAGGTTCTCAACTTCTACTACTGTCATGGCACCTGCTCGGCTTTGGACCGCACCACTGCTATGCTGGGGATCAAACAGTGCTGCGCTCCGGTCCCCGGGACCATGAGGTCACTACGGTTTACCACTACGTCTGACGGAGGGTACTCCTTTAAATACGAGACCCTTCCCAACATCATACCAGAGGAGTGCACCTGTATCTAGGCCTAAAACCTCAGATGGGCTCCGTTTTTCCAAGTAAGATTAATAGTTATGCTGGTGTAATCTAGGCCAGGGCACTGTCTTCGGAGAAAACCTAGGCTAGACCTATAACTGATAAGCCTGTATTTGTCATGCACCAAGATTATAGAGCAAAATAAAGTTTGTTATTGATACAGCTACACAAGATGCATTTTTAATCAAAATAATTTAAGAAACTGAAATGGGTGTGCAGTGTGTTCTTCCTTCTTGCCACAAGAGGGCAATGCAGACTCAGATGAAGGTGTTTGAGAAGAAGTACCGAGGTCTACAGTGAAGTAATCATTCCAAACAAAGACATTGCAAAGTCATTCTGTTCAAATATATTTATTTGTGTATTTCTATGAAACTAAACCCTACAGTTACAAAAACTACAAAACAATGTAACAAAAATACTACAAATACTGAAAAAAAATAGAATGTTATTTTTGTACCGAATTTTTTTTTTAAAACGAAAGGAAAAATGACTTGAACACAGCGCACAACACGATCGTTTCCAGCTCAACCATTTCAAAGAACCGTCACATTATGACAGATAAGCAAATGTTGGTGCATTTGCCTCCTTGGAATTCCAGTACAAACATAAAGTTTAAACAAAAACAACTCACCGACTAGCATGAACAAAAGGAACCAGGACAGGAGCAAAATGACAGGTACAGGAGGACTACAGGAGTGTTTAAACAGCATGGAAGAACATTTATAGTCATCACAGGATTCAAGCATTTCCCAGGTATTTATCACATTTGGCCAATTTGTTGGAATGACTAATATACAAGGCTTTAACAATGAGTGGAGGCTCATGGAATGTCAAAACAATTCATTTTTAATTACTAATCCTCTGAAAAAAAGCAGTACAGTTAACGTCCAAGATTAAGTTAAAAGTGCTCGTTAAAGAACTGCACTTTCAGAAAACCTCCCACCACCTTGTATACAACACACATACATGGACACACAAACATCCTCTTAATGTCTGTGCAAAAGGACATCCCCCGCAGGCAAGTGTTCATTGTGGTTCACTCTGTATCCAGCAACAACAAGCCCTGGCATAACAACATGTGCAGTAAATGCTTTTAAGACTTTGTTGAGCCTCGCTCTTAAAATTGGACCGACTAGTAAACTTTGTCAGTAGAGAGAAGGGGGGTAAATTAAAGCTTAAACTGGATGAGACCCAGTCACCTGACAGACTACAGAAACTGACCCGAGAAAACTTTGGAAGAGAATGACTGCGAAAAAAAATGAAAACAAAAATGGACAAACCAAAACGGGGTGTCGACTACATCTAGAAGGCTGTGCTTCAGCAACAGGCACTGCCAAAGTAGGGTGTGGGGTTTCGGCAAGCTGAAACTTGAGACCAAAGTATTTGGAGGCACTCAAGTCGAACGAGTCAGACGCTAAGGAGATTTGTACTGTAGCTTTACGGAAGCTTGGGCAGCTTTAAATTGAAGTTGTCCCTGGCCCTTAATACTGCAAGGCCCTCCATCCCTCACACATCCACACTCTTCAGTCTCTCCACTGTCTGGCTGTGTCCCCATGTGCTTCCCCATCTGTGGAGGGCCAGTTGGGAAGAGAAAGCAGGCAGGCAAGTCCAGCAGGCATTAAGCAGGATTCAGGCATGTACTCCTGAGGGAACAACATGTTAGACAGGGAATAGAGGGATCTCTAGGTTCTCTACTTCATGGGAACAAACAGTACTGTGGGGTTATATAGGTTAATGTCATTCTGTACAGTCATTCAAAATGGCTTAAGGCACCTGGAGCAGGTTCAAATAAACACAATGTCTGAAAAATACATATGGCGCCTTCTTCAATCGCTCTTTTTGTAGGGCTGATAAAGCTAGAAACCTTCCTTCATATTGTTTTAACCCGTTCAGCAGTCAGATACTATTTGACATCCTTACCTTTCTCCCTGGCCGCCGCCTGTTTCTCCTGAGCCAAGTTGAGTCTGTTCTGCTCTGCAGCCGTGGTGTTGTTCTCAGGACTGCTGCTCCGTGACGGGGACCCCTGGCCCTCCTCGTTCTGGTAGGCCAAGTCCAGGTGCTGCTGGGCCATCTTCAGGTGCTTCCTCAGCCTCTCCAGGTCTCTGCTGGACGCCTCGTCCCCCAGGCTCTCCCTCCCATAGTCCCCCGCCAACGGATCTCTGAACTCTGCCTTCAGCTTGCCAGACGGGTCCTTCTTCCCCAGGACCGTGTGGTACCCTGGCGGGGCCGTGGGTCCATGGCGGGAACTGCAGAGGGACCCCCGGGCCACAGGGGGAAGAGCTGGGGTGGGGTGGCGTCTGGCGCGCCCGCGGAGGGTGTCGCGGACTCCGCCAACACCGAGATGGAGAATCTCCAGGAGGGTGAGTGTGGTGCAGAGGAGAGAAACCACGTACATGACCAGGAGGAAGATGGTCTTCTCGGTGGGCCGCGAGACGAAGCAGTCCACCGTATGCGGACAGGGAGAGCGCGTGCACACGTAGAAGGGCGCCACCTCGAAGCCGTAGAGGACATACTGGCCTAACAGGAAGGCCACCTCGAAGGCGATGCGCGAGATCAGCGAACACACGTACACCTTCATCAGGCCGTCACGCGCGATCCGCCGCCGACCGTCGTGCTTCTTCACAGAGCCTGGAGACGAGGCAGAGACAAACTCACTGACAGCAAGCCACAGGGCAAGTCAAAGTAAAGGGACGGGTGGGATCCACATGGCTTTAAAGTCAAATAAAAAGTAATTTCCCTGGTGACAACTTCATAACCAGTGTGAATGAAAAGAGACAGTTTGAGGAGAAGCTGTGCCTCACCCTACCTTCTGTCACCTTCTCTTTGTCCTTCTCCACCTCGATCTCCTCAGTGATCATGGGGTCCTCCTCTCCGTTGTCCTCTGCCTCCTCGTAATCCCGCTGTGTCCCCCGGGTCACGATGGGCATTCTCCTCTTCCCGGCACGATGAAGAGGCCGGTACTCAACATCGTCCATGCGGGCGATCTTGTGCATGGCAAAGCCCAAGTACATGATGGTAGGAGTGGTGATCAGGATCACCTGGAGGAGAGAGGGAGGGAGTGGATGGTAGACAGGGAATTCAAAGTCCCTGAGCAATTGCTTACAAGTACATAAGCAGTTCATGGTTTGTGTCAACAGGTTATACATCCCATCTGTTATGGCTAAACACACCTTATAGTTACTTCACCCTACCTTGAGAAAACATTTACATATGGTTGACTCAGTCTCACCTGGAAGATCCAGAAGCGGACGTGTGAGAGAGGAGCGAAGGCGTCGTAGCAGACGTTCTCACAGCCGGGCTGCTGCGTGTTGCAGACGAACTTAGCCTGTTCATCGTAGTAGATGGTCTCGCCCCCCACGGCCGTCAGCACGATGCGGAAGATGATGAGCACAGTCAGCCAGATCTTCCCCACGAACGTGCTGTGGTTGGAGATCTCATCCAGGAGACGCGTCAGGAAGCTCCAGCTCATGATGAGGCCTCAGCAGACACCTGGCCAGGAGCCCTCTCAGCTCTGGGTGGGGGAGAGGTGATGTTATTTTCAGTGTGACATTTACCTGAAAAAGCTGCTTCTGGTGCGCCTGGCACATCTTCAGATTTTCATTTTCAAAGAGAGAAAGAACACCCTGATCATCATGTTAGTTATGGAGGTGGGGTGGGACGAGTGCTAGGAGCAAAAGGGTAAGCTTCTTAAAACACACATCTCAAGTCAACACACCATCCATCAAGGTAAAACAAATTATGCCATTCAAGTGAAGAGATGTCAGCAGAGAGAACTGGCTGCCTCCTGTACGGCGATAGACACTAGATCTCCTGTCCAAATCCATCCACACACACTAGACTGTAGATCAGAGAAACCCACCATGCGATACACACGTGTGGATGTGTCCCCCTGGGAGAGGTACAGATAAAACCAAGCCATCCATACTACAAAGTGCTAATACAGTCAAACATAACTTAGTATTAAGCTTCTAATCTTTTAGTTACTGTGTGAACTACAGGAGAGGTCCAAACTTCAACTCAAATTATTTACGTCCCTACTGTAATACTGCTGGTAATCCGCTTGAAATGTTTGATTCTTTATCACGATTCAACCAAGCCTGGCTCTTCAGTTATATATATATATATATACATACACACACACACACATCCATATATGCATTTAAAATCAGACGCTGCTAAAACAGTTCTTATTGACTCCTGGACATGAATTATGAATTGAAAAAACAGTTAACTGAAAAGGCTACTATTCCTATTCCTATTCCTGAAAGGGAATTTTAATTCCCTTTGTCACATGACTGAATTAAAAATGGCCTCATTGACCCCAACCCCACTCTCCAGAAAAAATGACACTTGAGCAATATTTGATTTGATCAATAGGGGGCACCACTCCATCCACAAGGTTCATAAATGATGAGCCATACGTGCATATAAAGACGGGCACAGGGAGGGTTGGATGATGACACACTCCCAGGTTAAATATTATTATAGGAACCAGAAGAGCAGGCGCCAGGTAGAATATAATGACCTAGTGGGAGTACTGTGGTAGAAGTACCACGAGATGAACGTGCTGCAACGTCCATGTCTCACACCCAGGCTTCAGATCTATGGCCATAGGTTTCCTTGTGAAGGATTTAACAAGTGTGGTTTCTGGTTTCACAATATGCTTTTTGCTCGAATGTAAAAAGGAGGTTGTTCATTTGGAAGCACAATAAAAAAAAAAAAGTTAAAGGTAATTTTTATAGACTGAACTGCTAGTGAACCATGTACACTGTCCGGTGGACCGGCCCAACAAAAATAGATTGACGGTAGAAAAAGACCTAACACAGGTCAGTCCATACTGTATCACATGGTACCCTAGTGGATTGTGGTTCCCACCTACATTCTTACAACTCCCTGTCATTCCAAACCCCAGCCTGCTCACTACCACCTCTAAAGACTGGGGTCGACAAATCACAGCAAGCTGGGACTTCACACTGGGGAGAGAGGATGGTGCGGGTCAGAGAAGCAAGGTAGTCCAGATGGGAAAGCTCAGCAGCAGCAGGGTAGGAAGACAAAGGACTGGAGGGGGTCAGCCTGTAGAGTCACACTATTTACCAGGACAGTGAATTATGCTGGATGAGGAGGCAAGTCAAGATAGAAGCTACTGCAAGGAAATAAATTGTCCCCAGTAAAGTGTGTACAGACATTTCAATGGCATACTGTGTACACAGTGAGCTCCAGAAGTATCAGGATAGTGGGATTGTTTTGACTCTGTACCCCAGCACTTTGGATATGAAATGATACAATGACTGAGGTTAAAGTGCAGATGGCAGCTTTACTTTGAGGGTATTATTGGGTGAACCGTTTAGAAATCACAGTACTTTTTGTACATAGCAGCACTATGTACCCCCCCCCCCCCCCCCTCCCCATTTAAGGGGAGCAAAAGTATTAGGACAAATGCACTTATGTGTATTAAATTAGTAAAAGGTTAAGTATTTGGCTCTATATTCATGGGGCGGCAGGGTAGCCTAGTGGTTAGAGCGTTGGACTAGTAACCGGAAGGTTGCAAGTTCAAACCTGTCGTTCTGCCCCTGAACAGGCAGTTAACCCACTGTTCCTAGGCCGTCAATGAAAATGAGGTTTTGTTCTTAAACTGACTTGCCTAGTTAAATAAAGGTGAAAAAGAAAAAATAGCACGCAATGACAACATCAAGCTTGTACTTTAGAAATGTGTTGGATGCTGTTTGTTTTTGGTTGTTTCAGATTATTTTTCACCAAATATTAATGAATGGTAAATAGTGTATTGTGCCATTTGAGTCACTTCTTATAAATACGAATATGATACATTTCTAAAGCGTTTCTTTAATGTGGATGCTACCAGGATTACAGAAAATCCTGAATGAATGGTGAATAATGATGAGTGAGACTGAAATATAATGCACATCATCTGCACTTTAACCTCAGTCATTCATCATTTCCAACGTGCTGGAGTACAGCAGCAAAACAAGAAGATGTGCCACTGTCCCAGAACTTCTGGCGCGCACTGCATTTGACATGATGAACCTGTCTAGGAGTGTTCATCTAAAATCAACAGTCATCATTACTCATCTTCATCAAAGACCTCCATTTACCTTGCTGACTTTCTAGTTGTTCCAAGAAACAAGAACTAGCCCTTCTTTCCCACACTAGTCATCTCTGGTTTCAAATATCCCAGAATACATATAGGGTGAGGTGACACGACAAAGTCCTGATCTAGTGCCACTGCCTGAGGGCATACCTCGCCAATCTGCCATCCATGGCATTGCCGGGTCCTCTCAACTTGACCTTAGGAAGAAAAAAAAAAAGCTGCCCGCTTTTCCGGAATGGGTGCAGTAAGCGGATTTAACAGGCCCATTTGACCATCATTCTGTACAACTGAATCAATGTCTTTCCTAGTTTACCACTGCAAATCTGTGGCAATTACCCCTACACATTTTCCCTGGACAATGTTTTTGTTCTTAACGATCACATGAAATGGAAAAAGTAACAACTTGTCTTAATACAGTATACAGTATGGTAAATACTTGGAGAAAAAAAACTCCCTAAACTGTTCACATCTAAAATGTACATAAATCAAGCCAATCATGATTGAGTTTATAAATCAGTTATCATTTAAAATTGTAGTTTCAAGTAACTTCAAATAATATTCTAATTATAACATTAAAGATGAAATGTTCTGTAGGACATATAATCCTATATTCTTACAATAAATATTTTAGATCATTGGGGCAGAAGTAGTGGTATCAGACTCTTGACACGGTAACAACATGAGATCGGCTGGTTTATTCCTCTGGGTTTTTGGTTGCAAGCAAGTTTGTTTTTAACACAGGTGCAAGTGATCTCCTGTTAGTAGATATGCAATGGACCCAGCATATTTAACAAGGCTAAACAGAACCTACATTAGCACTCCTACTCTGAGACACTATGAATATGTTCAGTGACCTGATACTGGATCCTCTCCATTTCACAGTGTACTTTGAGAACACAACAGCCATTGAAGACGACAGGTATTATCTAGCCATTGTCTAAAATGTCTCAGGTAATTAGAACATCCAATGTCACATAATGGTCCATGTAATCAAACCGCTCTTCAAAACAAAAAAACACTGTCCCAGCAGCCTAAGCATTGTGCAAGAAAATGGGTCAGCCAGCTCTCTTCTGAACTTCCTTCTGGCTTTGAAAAGCAGTGGGTACCACCTTCCCAATGCGTACCATTTCATCTTTGGTCAATTGAAGCCTAGCCCACAGCTAACAGGCATGCTACACTGCTCATGCCAGCAAAAGCCATGTGTCCAGTTAAGTTCCTCCAACACAGGAGAGAATATTAAACCAGGCCAAAGAAACACTGGCATCCTATACAGCAAAAAGGCCATATAGGATATCTAGTGAAAAGAGATGTAAACAGGTGGGCAGTCAGGGAGTTTGATTAAGCTGAACCACGGTGCACCGGTCTATGGCCCGTGACGTGAACGGCAAAAGGGGTGAGGGAGGAGCGCCGTTCTCAACTCAAACAGTAATCTGCACCATTTAGGCATGTTGTCAAGGCAGCAGCATGGTTGGTGCATCATTCAGAAACAGATTTCCTATAAAATACACACTACTGTTCAAAAGTTTGGGGTCACTTAAATGTTCTTGTTTTTTAAAGAAAAGCATATTGTGTCTATTAAAATAACATAAAATTGATCAGAAATACAATGTAGGCATTGCTAATGTTGTAAATGACCTTTGTAGCTGGAAACAGCTGATTTTTTATGGAATACCTACATAGGTGTACAGAGGCCCATTATCAGCAACCATCACTCCTGTATTCCAATTATAATTTTAAAAGGCTAATTGATCATTAGAAAACCCTTTTGCAATTACCTTAGCACAACTGAAAACTGTTGTTCTGATTAAAGAAGCAACAAAACTGGCCTTCTTTAGAATAGTTGAGTATCTGGAGCATCAGCATTTGTGGGTTTGATTACAGGCTCAAATGGCCAGAAACAAAGACCTGTCTTCTGAAACTCATCCGTCTATTCTTGTTCTGTGAAATGAAGGCTATTCCATGCGAGAAATTGCCAAGAAACTGAAGATCTCGTACAACGCTGTGTACTACTTCCTTCACAGAACCGTGCAAACTGGCTCTAACCAGAATAGAGGGAGCGGGAGACCCCGGTGCACAACTGAGCAAAAGGACAAGTACATTAGTGTCTAGTTGTGCAGTTCTGTGAAGGAAGTAGTACACAGCGTTGTACGAGGGTTAGGGTTAAGCTGTCGGTCACACATGAGAACCAATAAACCTACAAACGCCAGCTAATACAATGTGCCATTGGAACACCAAAGGTATGGTTGCTGATAATGGGCCTCTGCACGCCTATGTAGATATTCCATTAAATCTGCCGTTTCCAGCTACAATAGTCATTTACAACATTAACAATGTCTACATTGTATTTCTAATCAATTGAATGTTATTTTAAAATGGACCAAAAACATTTGCTTTTCTTTTAAAAACAAGGACATTTCTAAGTGACCCCAAACGTTTGAACGGTAGTGTTGTTCCATTTTTTTTGTTTAACTTCACTGAACAAAAATAGAAAGGCAACAATTTCAAAGACCTCACGGAGTTACAGTTCATAAGGAAATCGGTCAATTGAAATAAATGAGGCCCTAGTCTATGGATTTCACATGACTGGGAATACAGATATGCATCTGTTGGTCACAGACGCATATGGGCCTCAATACCTCTTCACGGTACCTCTGCATTCAAAATTGCCATCAATAAAATGCAATTGGGTTCATTGTCTGTAGCTTATGCCTACCCATACCATAACCCCACCATGGGGCACTCTATTCACAATGTTGACATCAGTAAACCACTCGCCAACATGACGCCATTCACGTGATCTGCGGTTGTGAAGCTGGTTAGACGTACTGCCAAATTCTTGAAAACGGAGGTGGCCTATGGTAGAGAAATTAACATTAAATTCTCTGGCAACAGCTCTGGTCGATATTCCTGCAGTCAGCATACCAATTGCACCCCCCCCCCCCCCCCCACCCCCAAAAAAATATCTATGGCATTGTGTTGCACATTTTAGTGGCCTTTTGCCCCCATCACAAGTTGCACCAGTGTAATGATCGTGCCGTTTAATCATCTATCCACCTGACATATCTTGGCAAAGAAGAAATGTTCACTAACAGGGATGTAACATTTGTGCAGAACATTTGAGAGAAACGTTTTGTGCATATGGAACATTTCTGCCATCTTATGAAACATGGCACCAACACTTTACATGCGTTTATATTTTTTGGTTCAGTGTAGTTTATTGGGGAGGCAGATAAAGCATTTATCAAAATCAATCACTTTTGCATGTGAAAACAGAATCCTACTCATTACTCCATGTGTTCACCTACGTGACCTTGGTTTTGAGACATCTTCAGATGCCAGAGCTGGGCACCAGGCTCACGCCCAGGTGGCAACCGGTTCCAAGACCAATGTAATCACTTCTAACCCGATGCAAACTTCTTCCACCAAGGCAACCCGGACAACCTAGGCCTGGCATTTCAATTAAACCCAAACAGCAAGAGAACACTAGACTAAATGGACCAGTAAAGATGGCCACCTGATAGGCTAACATGTGGGTGATATTAGAAAGGTTAACACACAAAAACAGTTGAGCGTGTGAGGGCAAATAAGCCTACTAAACACTTCTCAATTCCTCAAACTCAACAACTGACCAAGACAGAGTAGCTCCTTCTCATCTGGACCAAAGCTCATCCTAGGCTACTGAGCCAGCAAAGGAATGTGGTTAATTACAAGTCAGTGAAGTAAAGAGGGGGATGGGAGTTGAGCAGTGCAGAAGGCCCGGTAGTGAAGGTATCCGGTCAAGGTACAGCGTGTTAACATTCCTTGGCCTCTAACCAAAAACAGAGATGACCCATGGTGTAGGCCGAGGGCACATGCATGAAACCATGCTGTCGGTCACACATGGCAACCAATAAACGCCAGTCATTGAACTTCACTATGTCACTCATAGAACGGTGATTGTATGAAGTGGACTGTGTAGAAGGCCAATGAGCCGGAGAATTTAGATTAGGCTTGTTTACTCACCATCAAACGTTTCATTTGCGACTAAATTGGCTACACGCGTGTTAAAATGAACTGCTTAACAAGGGTTTGATATCTCGATTGATAAAAATAGCTGATGTTAAGATTAAGATGATAAAGATAATGAAGGTCTATACAAAGTTTGACATGGCTGGAAGGCGTTTGGTTAAAAAAAAAAGTGATGGAAAAAAAAATCAATCATAAACATTGATACACTCAGCAAACAATATTAAAAAACTTGATTCCGAACAACCATTTCATTGTAAATTCTGAATTTAGATTAAATTAATACAAAAGTAGCAAACCTACGCGCCTCGAAATTGCCCAAGAAAAGCTAAAGATCACACGATTGTAGCTTCGCTGACTGCGCGCACACAACGGTGGTAATTTAGGGGACAAAAAAGTATCGTTAAACTTTGAGCAATAATTGATAGGCAGCAACTTGTGGAAGTAATACATTGACACTAGTAAATTAAACTGCGAGTAAAGTTACATTGAGCGTTTGTGAACATGGTAAAAAAAAAAAACGGGTCTCCTCGCAAAAACTCACCTTTAAGGCTCAAAACTGTCCTTCTTGTTTTCAGCCTTAATTCCCCTCGTAGCCTCTCCAAACTATCAACAACTGTTCTTTCTCCCCCGCCGCTCTTTCATAAACTACAACCCCCTCTTTTTTAACCCATTCGGCGTTTCGTGGTACCATGTGACCCCTGCATCCATGTCGGGGCCCCAAACACATTCATGCAGGACAAAAGAAGAGTCCCGAAATCCTTTTCCTCCTCCTACCATACCTCCACGTAACCCTGCCCCGTTTAGGAGGCCCTTAACTGAAACGTGAGATATACTAGCTGACTAGATACTGTTTGCTGTTAACTTAATTACAGTATTCACACTTTTTAAAATATCATTTCATTGCTATTCTCAGATTAATTAAAGAAAGCCAGAGATTTAGGAAATAGCCTTTTATAGCCTCTACAATCAAAAAACACAATAGGTAGGTGCAGTTAAGGATCTGCTTTAACTTTATGAGGTAGTTATATTGAGGTAGTTAGTTATACACATGTCACGAATTTTTTTAACCTTTATTTAACTAGAGAGCAAATTCTTATTTTCAATGATGGCCTAGGAACAGTGGGGCAGAACAACAGATTTGTACCTTGTCAGCTGGGGGATTTGAACTTGCAACCTTTTGTACAACGCTCTAACCACTAGGCTACCCTGCCCCAGCTGCTCCCTGTCTGTCTTGTTGGTTGTGTAGATAGGGAGAACGAGTATGCTATAACAACATGCCCCCTGCTGTCCCTATCACACAGTTGTAGAGCTGGACCAAAGCCAGATCGACTCTCAACTCAACACTGTGAGAGAATGGCTGTGGGATTCCACAGCAGCCCAGCTGTGTGCCTATGTCCAGATGGCCAAAGAATGTCCACTCTAGTTATGTAGCTATGTCTAATATGTATTGTAAGTCTACTG
The DNA here is from genome assembly GCF_045791955.1 of Oncorhynchus clarkii lewisi. Taxonomy (NCBI): domain Eukaryota; kingdom Metazoa; phylum Chordata; class Actinopteri; order Salmoniformes; family Salmonidae; genus Oncorhynchus; species Oncorhynchus clarkii. Next base: position 13,921,896 of record NC_092164.1, on the reverse strand, counting down.
GGGAAATGGAATATGCATTTCTGTCACTTGTAAAACTAACAATATCCTAATTGATAGCACAGGAGGTTGGTGGCACCTTCATTGGGGAGGACGGGCTCGTGGTAATGTCTGGAGTGGTATCAGCGGAATGGTATCAAATACATTAAACACGTGTTTCTAGGTGTTTGATGCTATTCCATATGCTCCGTTCCAGACATTATTATGAGCCGTCCTCCCCTCAGCAGCCTCCACTTATTGATAAGATTGTGTATCGTGTGTCATACATAGCAAGATGCCAGTGATTCAATGTCTACAGCATCTTAAACCCAAAAGCATACCTCCCAAGTGAGTTTGATAAAAGTAGAATAGAAAATTCCAATCTTGAGTCGAAGCACCTGTTGCCTGAACTCAAGCTTGGTATTTTGGCTGGTCTCAGCGCACATGCTCTCACAATTAAAATGGGCTGTGTGTACACATTCCTCCACTGTTAAAACCTTTAAATTCACACATAACAGCTTGCATAGTGGTGCCAACATCCGATGTTTGCCATATATGGTATGGTAATAGACCGGTCCCACTGTAACATCCACAAACCCGGAACCCATCTATCACAGGCTTATTTGCCAAACAAAAACCTTGTTTGAAATAACAGGAGACAGATTTAATAGGGTAAGTGCAGCTAGAGTTTATTGGAACAATACAGAGTACCTACGTCAAACATGTGGGCGTCATGCAAGACAAAACAGGTCCGCTAATGTTGTTTACGACCGCTGGTTTATTATGCCATAGGTGTGATAATCAAACACATAATCCACTCCTACTGAATCTCTTTAAAACACCCTCCCCACCCTTACAAGAAAATATTGCAGTTATGAAACTGCAGTAACTGCAGTCGACTGAGGTATTTTGGATAGAGTAATTGCAGAATAACTGCACTGTAACTGCAGTTACACTGCAAAATTACTGTAGTAAAAAAAAAAAAAACTGATATTTTGGACGCAGTATTTGCAGCATACTGCAGCTATACTGCATTGTACTGCATTCTGACTGCAATCTTTTTTCTTAAGGGCACTGGGTAAAGACATCAGTTCAATGTTTAGTTTTGATTTACATTTGGTTGAGTTGTCAACTAATGTGAATTCCACATGAAATCAACAAAGCATGTCACCATGTTATTGGATTTATGTTATAAGTTAGGAGGAAATTCCCTTTACAGTGATTACTTTTTTTTTGGTAGGTCGATACGTTGATACAACCCATTTTTACCCAGTGGGTCTTTAACACGTTTCCTGAACAGAGTCCCATCCCATCTTCACAGCCAGGAAGTGCTCGTTGCCATCAACAAAGCCCTTCCAAAAAATTATTGCAGTTTTGAAACTGCAGTAAAAGTGCAGTAACTGCAGTCAACTGAGGTATTTTATACACAGTAATTGCAGAATAACTGCAGTTTTACTGCACTCTTAACTGCAGTTACACTGCAAAATTACTGCAGTAAAAAAACTTATTTTGAATGCAGTATTTGCAGCATAGTGCAGTAATACTGCACTCTAACTGCAATATTTTTTCGCGGGGGGGGGGGGGGGTGGTATGTTACAGATGGTATGTTGACTCTCTCTGGTGTCATTCACAGTGCTCAATAAGGAACTGTTGGTCTTTACTCTGGAAAAACAAACAGAAGAAAGCCCCCTCCCTGCATGGCAGTGACAGCAGGACTGGGACACTGCTGTCTTCTCCCAGTGGTGGGCAACGCTTGAGTAGCATTGCCAGAGCAGTGTCAAGGGCCCCAAGAATGTTGCAGGAAGTGTGTATGTTGTGATATTTAACACTACTATCCCAATCCGTCTCACGCAAGCAGAGAAAATGTCCCCACATCTTCATCTCCACGTGAATGTCAGTCTATCACCTCTGGGTCTTTTAGGCAGTCAGTTGAATTAGTGTCTCCTTTGGGCAACTGTTGATCCGTACAAATTAAGCCTTAACATTTTGACGTATGTGCCTGCCAGGTAGATTGGATGTATTACTTATCTGATGCTGTGTTCCCCTGTGGGGGGGGGGGGGGGGGGGGGGGGGTAGGACATCAAATAAAAGTTATTCATTATCCATGTGGTGGGTTGATTAGTAGAGTTGTGCGTCGCAGATGTTATATTTCACATTTTAGTCATTTAGCAGACACTTGTCCAGACTGACTGGTACCAAGTGCATCCGTTTTCATACTTTTTTTCATACTGGCCCCCCATGGGAATTGAATCCACAACCCTGGCATTGCAAGCACCATGCTCTACTAACTGAGCAAACAAGAACTACTTGAAAATGTTGAATCGGTGTGTACAGGGGTGTGGGGGCTGTGCTTCGGCAAAGTGGGTGGGGTTATATCCTGCCTGATTGGCCCCATCCAGGTGTAACATTGGACGGGGTCACAGTGTCTTGCGACCTGTCTCAGTCCCCAGGATCTATGCTGCAATAGCCTATGTGCCAGGGAACTATCATAAGTCTGTCTTGCCTTATCTGATGTACTGTGTGTTCTTAGGCATGCTCTCTCTATCAGAGGAGGCTGGTGGGAGGCTGCTATAGGACAGGCTCCTAGTATTGTTTTCATGTGTTTAGTAGCATTCCATTCTCTAATTCTCCTCCATCTCTCTATGTCTCCCATCCTGGAGGACCATGCCTCAGGACTACCTGGCCTGACGACTCCTGGCTGTTCCTGTCCCGTCCACCTGGTCGTACTGATCCAGTTTGTTCTGCGGTCCTGACTGCTGCTGTTGACCCCTGACCCCGATTCACCTCTCTCATCTCAGAACACCTGGTCATGAAAAGCCAACTGACATTGACTCCCGAGTTGTTGAACTGTTGCCCTCTCTATAGCCACCATGGTTATTATATGACCCTGCTGGTGATCTATGAACTTCTGGAATGAATGGCCACATGTGCTCTTAACTCCCCACTCGGCCCAGCCAGAAGAGAACTGCCGTCCCCTTTGAGCACGATTCCTCTCCAGGTTTCTTCCTAGGTTGCCTCCTTCTAGGGAGTTTTTCCTAGCAGTTGTGCTGCTTTCTCTTTGGAGATTTGGTCCTGACCAAACTCTCCCTGAAAGGAAATCATTTAACATCTAGAGGGTTTTAAAGTGCTTCCTTCCTTTCTTGTGAGCCATGATATGACAGCAATGGATAGACAGACTATCAGTGTGAAGGTTAAGCCTATAGTATACATGAATCTATTTCAAAGCTTCGTGTAACTTTTCAGAATTTCTATTCCTCCTATGAAAAATGTCTTAGGAAATGTCAAATGTTTCATTGAAGAACCGCAAGGGGGTCTGATGGGGCAGAAAGTGATGATTATTGGTAGTTGTGTGGCCACGTGGATGACTGGAGGATTAGCGTGACGACGGGGGGGGGGGTGCATTGCTGCGGTTGTGGTTGACGTTGGGCTGACTGTGTGAGAACAATGAAAAACCCCTCTGGAACTACATGATTACAGAGGGAAAAGTAGCTATTGGAACTTTCTCACTGCGAAAATGAAAGAGTTGGACAAACATGTGGAAATACAGTGTCATAAGAGGATGTATTTGTACCACAGATATGCATTTTTATTTAAAGTATAAAAAGCTATAGTTTTTTTTATAATTGATTTGCTGACGGTAAATAAATTAAGTTACACACATCTGTTTGTCGTCCACTTCTACACATCTTTTCATCTGTCTACATCAAAAAAATAGCATTCACTTGACATTCACAATATAGTTAAACTGCACTAGAGGTATTAGCATAAGACTATACATTTTAACAGACAGCCACAAACCAACTAACATCTCCCACTTTAAAACAGGTCAGTCAGAACCCTTCCCTTTCACATTCCCTATCATGCGTATTCTGCACTTTTCCCAAGGATACAGAACACAGATACTGTCCCGGTTCATTGCCTTGGCTGCAACTCTTCACTTGGGTTACTTTGGCCTTCGGTTTCCCTTTACATAATCACAGTGTTTAGAGACATCAAAGACCCTGATTAAAAAGAAAATAACTAAGAGGTGTCACATCAGAGGTGTCCGGAGCGGAGCCTCACGGAACGGCTAGAGAGCATTGTGCAGAGCTTGTGATGTCACAACTCACTGTTCCAGTCCCGGGACTCCTGATGAAGTCACAGTCCACTGAGCCTCAGAGGAATGGACTAACTTCCTTGATAACACACACACACACACACACACACACACACACACACACAATTACCCCTCAACTCACATTTTTGCTTACCCCTTTCTCCCTCCTTATTCTGTCCTCGCCCCCCTGAAAGAAACACATGATTCTCCCTCACCCCTTTCACATATTCAAGGTGTATTAGAATGTAGCAGGACTGGCAACACCACAAGGCACTTTCCCTGGCTGGCTATACTGGCAGGGTTAGAAAATGGACGGGATTCAGATGAGGCGTTAACAGATCAGTGCTTTTGTAAAAGTGACCAAACATGAGGAAATCCTAGTTGGCTTCAAACCAGGTAAACATACTGTCCTATTGAGGGTCAAGTCTGACAGTGAAGACAGACAGACCCACACTCACACAGGTGCACACACACACACACAGTTGGAAGGGTGGGTGTTTTCCCTCAGGCGGGTAGGGTGAGGTTGGTGATGGCGAGTTTGACTCCGAACATGTTCTCCCATTGTGTTCTGACCCAGACCAGCAGGCCCTGTACCAGCTCTGCGCTGTCAGAGTGCAACGACCATGTCTTCTCCTCCTTCACTATCTGCACAGGAAACACATACAGACACTCATATGCTCAAATCAAACTTTATTTGCCACATGCGCCGAATACAACAAGTGTAGACTTTGCTGTGAAATGCTTACTTCAAGCCCTTAACCAACAGTACAGTTCAAGAAGAAGAAAATCTCAAATATAACACAATAAGAATAACGAGGCTATATAAAGGGGCACCGGCACCGAGTCAGTGTGCGGGGTACAGACTAGTTGAGGTAATCTGTACATGTAGGTTGGGGCGAAGTGACTATGCATAGGTAACAAACAGCGAGTAGCGACAGTGTACAAGGGAGGGGTCAATGTAAATTGTCCGGTGGCAATTTTTATGAATTGTTCAGCAGTTTAATGGCTTGGGGGTAGAAGCTGTTGAGGAGCCTTTTGGTCCAAGACTTGGCGCTCCGGTACCGCTTGCCGTGCGGTAGCAGAGAAAAGTCTAACTTGGGTGACTGGAGTCTCTGACAATTTTCTGGGCTTTTCTGACACCGCCTATTATATAGGTCCTGGATGGCAGGACGCTTGGCCCCAGTGATGTTCTGGGCTGTTCGCCATACCCTCTGTAGCACCTTACGGTCAGATGCCATACCAGGCAGTGATGCAACCGGTCAGGATGCTCTCAATGGTGCAGCTGTAGAACCTTTTGAGGATCTGGGGACCCATGCCAAATCTTTTCATTCTCCTGAGGGGAAAAAGGTTGTGTTGTGCCCTCCTCACGACTGTCTTGGTATGTTTGGACCATGCTAGTTCATTGGTGATGTGGACACCAAGGAACTTGAAACTCTCGACCCACTCCACTACAGCCCCGTCGATGTTGAGCGAGGCATGTTCGGCCCGCCTTTTCCTGTAGTCCACAATCAGCTCCTTTATCTTGTTCATATTGAGAGAGGGCCTATAGGCCGTCTCATCGTTGTCGGTGATCAGGCCTACCAGTGTTGTGTCGTCAGCAAACATAATGATGGTGTTGGAGTCGTGTTTGGCCACGCAGTCGTGGATGAACAGGGAATACAGGAGGGGACTAAGTACACACCCCTGAGGGGCCCCAGTGTTAAGGATCAGCATGGCTGACGTGTTGTTTTCCTACTCTTACCACCTGGTGGCGGCCCGTCAGGAAGTCCAGGATCCAGTTGCAGAGGGAGGTGTTTAGTCCAAGAGTCCTTTGCTTAGTAATGAGTTTCATGGGCACTATGGTGTTGAATTCTGAGCTGTAGTCAACGAATAGCACTCACATAGGTGTTCCTTTTGTCCAGGTGAGAAGGGGCGGTGTGGAGTGCGATTGCGTCATCTGTGGATCTGTTGGGGCGGTATGTGAATTGGAGTGGGTCTAGGGTGTCCGGGAGGATGCTGTTGATGTGAGCCATGACCAGCCTTTCAAAGCACTTCATGGCTACCGACATGAGTGCCACGGGGCGGTAATCATTTAGGCAGGTTACATTCGCTTCCTTGGGCACAGGGACTATGGTGGTCAGCTTGAAACATGTACACACACACCTATATCATGCGGTTTGGTACATGGCAAAGAATGAGTTGCTGACCATTTCAACATTTTTGGAAGTGATGGAACAATGCTTGAAAGTGTTGATTGTTTGAAATATCTGGGTTTGAGGATAGATTCTGAATGATCTATTGGACAGCATATAGATTATATTAAAAAAACAACGAACTATAAGCCTGGGTTACAATACAGAGTTGTTTTACTGTATCCATTAGAAAGACCGTAGTAAACCATCTGCTACTTCCTATCCTAGACTATAGTGACATCTTTCAAATCACAACCAAGACCTTACTTTGAGAATTCGATGTCATAATCTTTGCAGATTCATTCTTATATGTCATTATAAGACATCATTACACAATGTCTGAATCACTACATGGACTGTCACTCCCAAACAGAAGACAACTGCATTAGAACCAATTTCTTTTTAAATGGGTCAACTTAAAACATGTTTTGTCGTGTATATTTATTAAAAGGAAAACCCAATTGACAAATCATTTACCTATAGAAATCAGGACATTACAATCACACATTGAATTTAAGAAAGGCCTTTTTAAAATGTTAAGATCAAACTGTTTTTTTAACTAATAGAAACATCACCATGTGATGACATTTGTAAATATCTACCGGTACACTACCGGTCAAAAGTTAAAACACCTACTCATCCAAGGGTTTTTCTTTATTTTTACTATTTTCTAAATTGTAGAATAATAGTGAAGACTCAAAACTATGAAATAACACATGGAATCATGTAGTAACCAAAAAAAAGTGTTAAACAAATCTAAATATATTGGACATTTGAGTTTCTTTAAAGTAGCCACCCTTTGCGTGAATCAGGCATTCATGGTCGATTCACTGTAAAGAAAACACTACTAAAGGACACCAATAATAAGAAACACGAGCAATGGACATTAGCCAAGTGGAAATCTTTTCTTCGGTCTGATGAGCCCAAATGTAAGATTTTTGGTTCCAACCACCGTGTCTTTGTGAGACGCAGAGTAGGTGAAGGGTTGATCTCAGCATGTGTGGTTCCCACCGTGAAGCATGGAGGAGGTGGTGTGATGGTGCTTTGCATGTGATACTGTTGGTGATTTTAGAATTCAAGGCACATTTAACCAGCATGGCTAGCACAGCGATATGCCATCCCATCTGGTTTGAGTTTAGTGGGACTATCATTTTTCAACAGGACAATGACCCAACACACCTCCAGGCTGTGTAAGGGCTATTTGACCAAGAATGAGAGTGATGGAGATCTGCATTAGATGACCTGGCCTCCACAATCACCCAACAACCCAATTGAGATTAATTGGACCACAGAGCGAAGGAAAAGCAGCCAACAAGTGCTCAGCATATGTGGGAACTCCTTCAAGACTGTTGGAAAAGCATTCCAGGTGAAGCTGGTTGAGAGAATGCCAAGAGTGTGCAAAGCTGTCATCAAGGCAATGGGTAGCTCCTTTGATGAATCTCAAATCTCAAATATATTTTTATTTCTTTAACACTTTTTTGGTTACTACATGATTCCATATGTGTTATTCATAGGTTTGAAATACAATGTAGAAAATAGTAAATAAAGAAACCCTTGAATGAGTAGGTGTCCAAACTTTTGACTGGTACTGTACATATTACCTCGACTAACCTGTACCCCCGCAAATTGACATGGTACCGAAACAACCCGTATATAGCCTTGTTATTGTTATTTTATAGTGTTATAGATTTTATTTTTTAGTAAATATTTTCTTAACTCTTATTTTTCATATAACTGCCTTGTTGGTTAAGGGCTTGTAAGTAAGCATTTCACAGTTGGATTTGGCGCATGTGACAAATAAAATTAGATTTCATTGTTATTAGACTGTAGTTGCCACATTCTTCTTCTTACTAAGTATTGTTCGTTTGTTTGTTGTTTTCATCTGGACATTCTTGAAAACAGGATGGTGCATCTCAAGAGATTTCATCCTGAAAAATGTCTAATAAAAACATACAAACGTGTGCCCAGCTTTGCTCATGATAGCATTTAGCTTATCCAGCTTACCCTTGAGAACTTGGAGAAGTCCTTCCTAATTTAAGAACAATCACGTCTCTTTCCTCCCTCAGTCTCACCTCATCGTAAAGCTTGATGTCCATTCTGCACGGGTCAGACGACCATAGATGGACAGAGCTGACACAGCTGATTGGCTGGGTCTCCTGAACAGTGACCCGCCCACTGCAGGGTCCCCCGTTCTCATTGGCTGATGGGTGGGGCAAGCTCTTGCTCCATTGGTGGTCTTCATTGAGCAGGTACAGGGTTTCCCGGGTGGCCAGCACTGTCAGAGGGGTCACACGGTCTTCTGGCAGAGAGAACAAATAGAACACACAGAAAATATGCATTTGGATAAATGTTTAAACCCCCTCCCCGCTGTGCAAATGATAATCATATACTTGCATCTAAATAGTTTGGCTTGTATTGTATTTATCTAACCGGGGGCCTTATGGCATGTCTCAAAGTGTTTTACAGTCTGGTTAACAGACACGGGGAGAGCCATATCAGTGGGATGTCGGTACTGTGGTGAGATAAGACAAAGAGCTCTAATCTCCCAGGCACTCCCACTGGGAAACAGCTGCTTCTCTCTCCCCCTCTCCATCTCCTCCTCTCGGTGTTGATCTACTCCATTAAACCAAGAAGGAACTGTCCAGCTTTGATCAGTCGACAATCAATCACCAGGGGTATAGGGTGATAAATAAGTCATGCAACACTGGAGTCCTGCAACACTGGATCTGACTCAACTTTATTTTTATATTTAACCAGGTAAGCCAGTTGAGAACAAGTTCTCATTTACAACTGCGACCTGGCCAAGATAAAGCAAAGCGGTGTGACAAAAACAACAGTTACACATGGGATAAACAATCATACAGTCAATAACACAATAGAAAAATCTGTATAGTGTGTGTGCAAATGAAGTAAGGAGGTAAGGCAATAAATAGGCCAATAGTGGCGAAGTAATGTTTAAACCCAGTTTAAAACCCATCTATTCCTCCATCCTCCTGATGTTTAAACCCAGTTTAAAACCCATCTATTCCTCCATCCTCCTGATGTTTAAACCTAGTTTAAAACCCATCTATTCCTCCATCCTCCTGATGTTTAAACCTAGTTTAAAACCCATCTATTCCTCCATCCTCCTGATGTTTAAACCTAGTTTAAAACTCATCAGCAGTGGCAGGTCAGTGCATGTTACAATTACAGTAGTTAACATTCTTTTCACCTGCACAGCCCATAGCCTGCAGCTATGCTTGGCTACAGATGCAAAGTCTGCAGCCTCAGGCTGGGAGAGACACACAGATACACAGAGAAACATTAAATATAAACAAAAACATAAACGCAAAATGAAAACAATTTCAACGATTTTACTGAGTTACAGTTCATAGAAGGGAATCAGTCAATCAATATAAATTCATTAGGCCCTAATCTATGGATTTCACATGACTGAGCAGGGGCGCAGCCAAGTGTGTGCCTGGGAGGGCATAGGCCCGCCCACTGGGGAGCCAGGCCGGCCCACTGGGGAGCCAGGCCCGCCCACTGGGGAGCCAGGCCCGCCCACTGGGGAGCCAGGCCAGCCCACTGGGGAGCCAGGCCCGCCCACTGGGGGCTTTATTACAGACATAAATACTCCTCGGTTTCATCAGCTGTACGGGTGGCTGGTCTCAGATGATCCCAAGGTGAAGAAGCCAGATGTGGAGGTCCTGGTGTAGCGTGGTTACACGTGGTCTGCGGTTGCGAGGCCGGTTAGACGTACTGCCAAATTCTCTAAAACGACGTTGGAGGCGGTTTATGGTGCAAAAATGAACATTCAATTCCCCTGCAACAGCTCTGGTGGCCATTCCTGCAGCCAGCATGCCAATTGCACGCTCCCTAAAAACATGAGACATCTGTGGCACATTTTTAGAAGTGGCCTTTAATTGTCCCAAAAGGTCCGTTTAGTTGGCGCCATCGATTTGAGTAATCCACTCATTCAACATGCAGAGAAAGGAATCCGAAAATCTCAAAATGCGTTTCTATCAACTCCTCAGATACCCTAAAATATAATCAAACTATAATATTTCTCACGGAAAGAAGTATGTTCTATAGGAAACCGATTTTAGCAGGTGCGACTCGTCTTCACGGCGCCCGCAAACACAAATTTCCAAGACCGTGTCCCTGTACTAAAACTGATATGTCTTATTCGATTTGGAAGTTACAAGCCTGAAACCTTGAACATAGACTGCTGACACCATGTGGAAGCCATAGGAATTGCATCCTGGGAGCTAGAACTGAGTATGCCCTTATACTTGCCATTGTACGAGCATAGTCTATCAAAAACCAAAATTCTGGTTGGTTTTTCTTTGTATTTTCTCCTACCATATCTATTGTGTTATATTCTCCTACATTATCTTAACATTTCTACAAACTTCAAAGTATTTTCTTTCCAATGGTACCAATTATATACATATCCTGGCTTCAAGGCCTGAGCAACAGGCAGTATACTTTGGGCATGTCATTCAGGTGGAAATTGAGAAAAAAGGGGCCTATCAGGTAGATGGATTATCTTGGCAAATGATAAATGCTCACTAACAGGGATGTAAACAAATTTGTGCACAAAATGAGAGAAATAAGATTTCTGTGCATATGGAAAATGTCTGGGTTCTTTTTTTTCATCTCATGAAACCAACACTTTACATGTTGTGTTAATATTTTTGTTCAGTATATGTATATATATATACACATGCATGCATGTGTGTGTGTGTGTGTACACACACACACACACACACATACAATGTACCTTGATGTAGAAAGGACAGGAGGTAGAAGAACTGTAGCTGGCCATCCTCCACATCAGTCTGCATGTCTTCACACACTAGGGGCCTGGGGAGACACAGAGGAAAGGCTTACATAAGAGACAACCAGGTTAATATTCACAATGTCACATTGTACATCAGGCACATACACCACATCAGACTCTGAATCTAAGTGCTTTTGAGACGGGGCAGACCTCAAAAGTGTGGAGATGTGTCTATTTTTCCTGATTCATATCTGTATCACAGACACATAAAGAAGACTTTGGTCTATGGTTTCAAAATGGCCTCCTGAGTGAGTTTGTTTTCGAAAGTGAGCAGACAGAGGTAATACTAATTTTGTGTATTATTTTGTGGTTTATAAGTCTCTTGTTGACTTTAAAGTGACCATGTGCTAATAGTTATTCCAACTATATCCACGATAGTGTGATTATAAAAGCTACACAGAAATGGTAGGCATGATAAACAGTCCTGAGTCATCCTACGGTCCTGTTCAAACAGTGAGTCTGTTCCCTGAGTAGCTGTGGTTTTCAGCTACACAAAAAAAAAAAGGGCCGTATAATAACTAACTGAGACATGAATTATCTCAGTGAATGTACAGCGTGTTCCATCATTACCACAGAAACAAGGGAAGGGTGGATGGTAAATCCATATGCTAAAAATGGTTTCCTTTCCCATCTGCTAGTCCTCACTTTCCAGCCCTTTCAGGTGAGCAAGGATACAAGAAAATCATAGGGGAGGAAGCCACTTCACAGTATTGGGATGAAGCCCCCAAGGACATGGCCCTGCAGGATCAGCTCTCTAGTTAAAAGGTAATGCATCGTTAGCGCTTTCTTAGCATCTTGAGGCCAACACATGTAAGACATTAGTATGTGGTTTAGCCACTAATTTAGAGCCCAATTTCAACAATGTGGAGGTTTAGTAACACCAGACAGAAGTTACCACAGCCTTGTCAGTGTCATAGTGGGGGTAAGAGACAGATGGGCCTATGGCTTGGCTCAATACCATTGAGTGGAGATGGTGAGGATATGACAACATATCCAGGGCACATGCAAGTCATTCATGGCAATTATAACATAAATCTGGGCAGTTCGTACCAGAGATGATGCTGTGGGTTGAGCCTGGTGGTGGAGATAGACTTAAGCTTGCTGTCCGACTTGGTAGCCAACTCACGCACCACTCCTGAGGGAGAGAGAGAGTGGAAGAAGGGGAAAAATAAAAGGAGATACGAATTAAGTTTAGTGATGCGTCCCTATCAATGGTTCTCTCAACTCGATTTAAAGTGATACTTTGAGATTTTAGTAATGAAGTCAGATGAACTCGTGGATACTATTTTTATGTCTCTGCGTGCAGTTTGAAGGAAGTTGCTAACTAGCGTTAGCACAATGACTGGAAGTAGCATGCTAGCAGATATCCATAGACTTCCAGTCATTGCGCTAACGTTACTTAGCATATGCTCGTGAAACTAACTTCCTTCATACCGGACACAGAGACATAAAAAGGTTATAGACAAGTTCATCTGACTCTGGAGAAGTTGCCAAAAATCCAAAGTATCCCTTTAAATAGAGTTAATTCATGTTTTATGGTTTATCCATGCAGTGTATTGGAACATCAGCACAATTAAATTTCAATGAACTGGGACGATAAATATGTTGATTGATTGATTGATTGATTGATTGTAAAATCAGAGCTTACACAGACAGAACACCTCACTTCGAACTCTACACTATATGTAACCAAACGTATGTAACCTACTGGAAATCACACAGGACACAGGCTAGGTTTACACCTGCAGCCCAATTCTGATCTTTTTTTCCACTAATTGGTATTTTGACCAATCGGATCAGCTCTGAAAATGATCTGCTGTGATTGGTCAAAAGAACAATTGTGCAGCCATCTTCATCGACCTGGCCAAGGCTTTTGACTCTGTCAATCACCGTATTCTTATCGGCAGACTCAACAGCCTTGGTTTCTCTAATGACTGCCTCGCCTGGTTCACTAACTACTTCTCAGATAGAGTTCAGTGTGTCAAATCGGAGGGCCTGTTGTCCGGACCTCTGGCAATCTCTATGGGGGTGCCACAGGGTTCAACTCTGGGGCTGACTCTTTTCTCTGTATATATCAATGATGTCGCTCTTGCTGCGGGTGATTATTTGATCCCCCTCTACGCAGACGACACCATTCGGAATACTTCTGGCCCTTCTTTGGACCCTCCAGACGAGCTCCAAAGCCATACAACACTCCTTCCGTGGCCTCCACCTGCTCTTAAATACTAGTAAAACAAAATGCATGTTCTTCAACCGATCGCTGCCCACACCCGCCTGCCCGATTAGCATCACTACTCTGACTTAGAATATGTGGACAACTACAAATACCTAGGTGTCTGTTTAGACTGTAAACTCTCCTTCCAGACTCGCATTAAGTATCTCCAATCCAAAGTTAAATCTAAAATTGTCTTCCTATTTCGCAACAAAGCATCCTTCACTCATGCTGCCAAACATACCCCCGTAAAACTGACTATCCTACCGATCATTGACTTCGGCGATGTCATTTACAAAGTAGCCTCCAACACTCTACTCAGCAAACTGGATGCAGTCTATCACAGTGTCATCTGTTTTGTCACCAATGCCCTATATACTACCCACCACTGCAACCTGTATGCTCTAGTTGGCTAGTCCTCGTTACATATTTGTCGACAAACCCAATGGCTCCTGGTCATCTATAAGTCTTTGCTAGGTAAAGCTCCGCCTTATCTCAGCTCACTGGTAGCACATGCTCCAGCAGGTATATTTCACTGGTCATCCCCAAAGCCAACACCTACTTTGGCTACCTTTCCTTACAGTTCTCTGCTACCAATGACTGGAGCAAATTGCAATAATCACTAAAAGGTGGAGACATATCTACGTCACTAATTTTAAGCGTCAGCTGTCAGAGCAGCTTACCGATCGCTGCAGCTGTACACAGCCCATCTGTAAATAGCCCATCCAACCAACTACCTACCTCATCCCCATATTTGTTTTTCTGCTCTTTTGCACACCAGTATTTCTACCTGCACATCCTCATCTGCACATATATCACTCCAGTGTAAATTGCTAAATTGTAACTACTTTGCCACTATGGCCTATTTATTGCCTTACCACCTTACTTCATTTGCACACACTGTATAGATTTTTCTATTGTGTAATTGACTGTGTTTGTTTATCCCATGTGCAACTCTGCGTTGTTTTTGTCACACTGCTTTGCTTTATCTTGGCCAGGTCGCAGTTGTAAATGAGAACTTGTTCTCAACTGGCCTACCTGTTTAAATAAAGGTTAAATATAAATAAATAAATACAATTTAAATGAAAGAGATCAGAATTGGGCTGCCTGTGTAAACACAGCCAGAGAGTAAGAGAGTCACACCCAAGCAGATCGGATGAGGACTAGGGACAATTCGGGTTGCAAAGGGAGGATATCTTACTGGAAACTTGTAAAGAATGTTGGTATCTTTCAAGGATTTTATGTACTCTATCACAATACATCTAGTGGTCCTTTTGGGTACTTCAGATTTGACAGGTGTCTAATCATCACTGGCCCTCTGTGTGGCCTTGTCACATGTAAAATATATGAACTCATTTAATAAGATGATTTTCACAAAAATAATTGAATGACAAAGCTGAAAACATTATCTTAAATATAACCATAAACTTAGTGAATACCATTGTTTAATATGAGGATTTCAGCATGAAATATATTTTACAGTGGGGCAAAAAAGTCAGCCACCAATTGTGCAAATTCTCCCACTTAAAAAGATGAGAGGCCTGTAATTTTCATCATAGGTACACTTCAACTATGACAGACAAAATGAGAAAAAAAATTATGAATTTATTTGCAAATTATGGTGGAAAATAAGTATTTGGTCACCTACAAACAAGCAAGATTTCTGGCTCTCACAGACCTGTAACTTCTTCTTTAAGAGGCTCCTCTGTCCTCCACTCGTTACCTGTATTAATGGCACCTTTTTGAACTTATCAGTATAAAAAAAGACCTGTCCACAACCTCAAACAGTCACACTCCAAACTTCACTATGGCCAAGACCAAAGAGCTATCAAAGGACACTAGAAACAAAATTGTAGACCTGCACCAGGCTGGGAAGACTGAATCTGCAATAGGTAAGCAGCTTGGTTTGAAGAAATCAACTGTGGGAGCAATTATTAGGAAATGGAAGACATACAAGACCACTGATAATCTCCCTCGATCTGGGGCTCCACGCAAGATCTCACCCCGTGGGGTCAAAATGATCACAAGAACGGTGAGCAAAAATCCCAGAACCACACGGGGGGACCTAATGAATGACCTGCAGAGAGCTGGGACCAAAGTAACAAAGCCTACCATCAGTAACACACTACGCCGCCAGGGACTCAAATCCTGCAGTGCCAGACGTGTCCCCCTGCTTAAGCCAGTACATGCCCAGGCCCATCTGAAGTTTGCTAGAGAGCATTTGGATGATCCAGAAGAAGATTGGGAGAATGTCATATGGTCAGATGAAACCAAAATATAACTTTTTGGTAAAAACTCAATTTGTTGTGTTTGGAGGACAAAGAATGCTGAGTTGCATCCAAAGAACACCATACCTACTGTGAAGCATGGGGGTGGAAACATCATGCTTTGGGGCTGTTTTTCTGCAAAGGGACCAGGATGCCTGATCCATGTAAAGGAAAGAATGGGCCATGTATCATGAGATTTTGAGTGAAAACCTCCTTCCATCAGCAAGGGCATTAAAGATGAAACGTGGCTGGGTCTTTCAGCATGACAATGATCCCAAACACACCGCCCGGGCAACGAAGGAGTGGCTTCGTAAGAAGCATTTCAAGGTCCTGGAGTGGCCTAGTCAGTCTCCAGATCTCAACCCCATAGAAAATCTTTGGAGGGAGTTGAAAGTCCGTGTTGCCCAGCAACAGCCCCAAAACATCACTGCTCTAGAGGAGATCTGCATGGAGGAATGGTCCAAAATACTTGCAACAATGTGTGAAAACCTTGTGAAGACTTACAGAAAACGTTTGACCTCTGTCATTGCCAACAAAGGGTATATAACAAAGTATTGAGATAAACTTTTGTTATTGACCAAATACTTATTTTCCACCATAATTTGCAAATTAATTAATTAAAAATCCTACAATGTGATTTTCTGGATTTTTTGTCTGTCATAGTTGAAGTGTACCTGTGATGAAAATTACAGGCCTCTCTCATCTTTTTAAGTGGGAGAACTTGCACAATTGGTGGCTGACTAAATACTTTTTTGCCCCACTGTATATATTATTTGACATTTTTTACACACTTATTTGACTATGTATTTGTTGCCAATATCTCAGCATCAAACTGGTGGCAGCTGTGAAAAAAGTCAATGTTTGGAAGAGCTGTAGAGTTAACTGAAAATAATGGCATTGTTGATTACATGCTTTTTTCATTAATTAGGCTATTTTCTCTTGAACCATATAGTCTATCTACCAGAAACTTTTCTTTTATATAAAAAATGAATACTATACATGATTAAAAAAACAACAACATTTATTCAAGTATAAATTACCAAGGTTACGATAGATTGCCAAAGATTCTGTTAAATTACCATAATTACTGAAGATTCCGGTAACTTTGGTAAGCTACCGGTAGCTTTGCAGCCCTAGGGACAATAGACAGAGCTAATGTTAGACTATTACAGTCTGTGGTGGGTTAGGACTAGAAAGCTGACAGGTCTCTGATTTCAGATCTAGAATTACATCTCCATGGCAGCAGGTGAAAAACACAGGTTGGAAAAGGTACAGGAGAACAATGTGCTAGGTCACACTCACAGCGACAAAATACTTCCCTGTGGGGTGGTAGCAATAGGGGAACACAGGGCCACAGGCAAATGCCAAAGTTAAAAAGGTGGAATTGAAAGGGAGGTTGAGTTTAAAAGGGAGACACACTGAAAAGAGTGAAACAACCAATATGAAGAAAAACAGAGTAGGAACACCCTGCCCCTATCCATGTCCAAGTTCAACAACAACAGGGACGAGAAATAAAGACGTTGCGTGGCACCAGTGGCCTATTCTGGCTCCCAATGCCTGTATAAGATTCAACCTCAATTCTTTTGCCATTGTTTCTTTCCCTTTCTTCCCGGGGGAAACTGATCTGCCACACTAACGTTCCAGACCAGGACGAACATCTAAAGTGAAGCCTACGGGACGAAGCATGGTGCTGGATTAAAAAGGACAACCATTAAAGGGACGGT
The DNA here is from genome assembly GCF_045791955.1 of Oncorhynchus clarkii lewisi. Classification (NCBI taxonomy): domain Eukaryota; kingdom Metazoa; phylum Chordata; class Actinopteri; order Salmoniformes; family Salmonidae; genus Oncorhynchus; species Oncorhynchus clarkii. The sequence continues at coordinate 13,904,625 of NC_092164.1, read as the reverse complement.
ATTGTTGTCCCTCTTTGAGCTCCCCTTTAACCGCTTATCGTCTGGTGGGTTCTAGTGAACCAATAGGAGACCACACACACACCTCTATTCAGGACATTATTCAAGGTGAAGCAATGCAGAGATTTAGCCTTTTGGAGCAGAGGACAAGGTGGAGCTTGCAGGACAGGGCAGGACAAGGTGGGACAGGACAGGGCAAGTTCGGGCCTATTTGGTTTTATTATCCCAGAGAATAACATCTTGTGAGCAACACCAACTTCTGCCATCTTTAATTAAGCTGCACGTGCGGGAGTCAAGAATGTCGCCCTTTTTAGTCTAAACATACCCTCCTGACAGTGTACACCGAGTGTACAAAACATTAGGAACACCTGCTCTTTCCATGTCATAGACTGACCAGGTGAATCCAGGAGAAAGCTATGATCCCTTACTGATGTCACTTGTTAAATCCACTTTAAATCAGTGTAGATGAAGGGGAGGAGACCGGTTAAAGAAGCCTTGAGACATGGATTGTGTCTGTGTGCCATTCAGAGGGTGAACGGGCAAGACAAAAGATTGAAGAGTCTTTGAACAGGGTATGGTAGTAGGTGCCTGGCGGACCGGTTTGAGTGTGTCAAGAACTGCAACGCTGCTGGGTTTTTCACGCTCAACGGACATCCAGCCAACTTGACACAACTCTGGGAAGCATTGAAGTCAACATGGCCCAGCATCCCTGTGGAACGCTTTCAACACCTTGCCCCGATGAATTGAGGCTGTTCTGGGGGCAAAAGGAGGTGCAACTCACAATTAGGAAGGTGATCCTAATGCCTTGTGCACTCTGTGTATGTATGTGTTGCGTGATTTAGTGGACCACCGTCACCATGACGAGAGGATAAACAAGTACAGGGCTCGGTCGCCCATGGCGACAGGCCTGGCTGAAAGAGCATAGAGCTGTAAAAGGAGAGCGGATCTGTGCCGGCGTCTGGAATCTGTCCTGGCGAATAACGTTAGTCTCCCTCCTGCCGGTTCAATCACAGGACCCTCTCCACTAGGTTAACCACTTCCAACCTTCCCAAATACCCTTGCTTATTTTCACAAGGAATAGTTGGACCCTCAGCATCCATCCGGGCGAAACCGAACACTCGGCCCTGTCGGAACAGCAGACCACGGGGAAGGGAGAGCGCAGGAGTGGGAACAGTACGGCCGGGATACGCCGAATCTGAATGGATTTCCAAGGAAAACAGGGCAGAGTTTAGCCCAGGTCTGAGACAGTGGGAAGTGACACTGTGTTGGTATTGCAAGGGTATCTGACAGGGTTAAACTTGAGATATGACATCTGCTTATATCATCCATCTGCTTACAAGAGAAGACACTGAGTTTACTATGCAGTTAAAGGGACTCTTCACCCAAATATCACTCAAGATGCTAATTGCTGCTGTTGATAAGTAAACAAATCATAAAATGTTGATTATGTTGCCTGGTATCCATAGATGAGGTCCGTTTGTAATTTGGGAGCACTACCCCTTAACTTGATAGTTAGTGAAGGAGACAGGAACAGTTTTCCGTTACCTTTCAGGAATGCAGTGTCTGGATCCAACCCACACAACCAAACCAAAACACTCCTTCCATGACCATTTACAAGCATTGCAAACCTCACCAAACTACTTACCAGACAGACCACATATTTTTACCCACTGTAGGTCTGTACAGGGCAATAAGGGCATTTAAATTAGCAAAAGCCGAGACATTGTTCAGACAAGTCTTTGATTGACATGGTGACCTGTACTGACTCCTCCGGAATATCAAGTTCAGACTTGTCCAGCCTTCTTCCTCATTTCAATAAAACATTTTCAAACCCAGTGAGCAGTGGACAGATCTGTCCCTACTAGCTTCTTCTCCTTGGGGTAGTAAAACCACATGCGAGTTTCCTCACAGTCCCAGACCCTTTCCTTCTCCATGTTTGTAGCCCTCACCACTGACCAGGCGTGACCACATCTGTTCTGGGAATGCCAGCCCCGTCTGAAAACTGCTTTTGTTATAGTAAAGGTATCCTTTGGTCCTTTCCCTGAGACAAATATTGTGACAGCTGTTATGGGGGCAATATCAGAGCTCTGGACCGAGTTTTCAGGCACATAATAAATAGTACCAGTTTCATCAAGGGGAGGAAGAGCAGGGCAGACTAGGAGTGAAGGCCGGAGATGAAGGATGGTGCCAAAGCCTCATACCAACGAGTGGAGCACTGAGAAGGCACCTAGTTATTTAGCCCCCCCCCCCGTCTTTCTCCCACCCCCTCTCTCCCTCTGCCAACTGGACAGGACCAGCCATGTTGTCTGTCTGTAGCACATACCTCAGAACCAGGCTCAACTCTCCAGTTCCTCCTCCTCCTTCCTCAGGAACACAACAGAGGATATTTTAAGACGTATAGGAGATGATCCAACTGGCAGGCTATAGCAGAGCCCTGTGACAGCCTCTCTCTATGGGGCCATTCAGCTTTGCAATACAGAGTCCAAGCCCAGAATTAGACTGGTCTAGCCGGCTATGTGGTCCCAGTGACTGAAAAGCTGGACCCGTCCTCAGTCGTTGAGAGGAAGGAGAAAAATCATCTTTGACGAATCCAGACAAGGACATAACCTCAGAAACAATTATTCCAACAGGCCTCACAGCACAAGAAAAAGGACCACCTCTAGGGAAGCTAGAGCATAGACTTGGAAGAGAAGAGAACTCTAATGAGGTCTATTATGCTCTAGGATTTACAATGGATCTACACAACATAGACTCACTTCGAAAATATGACCCCTTTCGAGGCCAGAAATGAATCTTTGATTCTGGACCCTCACAATCAAAAGGCAGAGGGAATTCCGAATAAGAATCTGAGGACATCTGGACCGTACCATCACTTTCAGAGGCTGAGGGAATTCCAAATAAAGATCTGAGGACATCTGGACTGTACCATCACTTTCAGAGGGAGAGGGAATTCCAAATAAAGATCTGAGGACATCTGGACCGTACCATCACTTTCAGAGGGAGAGGGAATTCCAAATAAAAATCTGAGGCCATCTGGACCGTACCAGATTAGCTAAAGAGTTGATCTGGAAAACAGTCAAATAATGAATGGATCTGAGTGATTATTGATACGACTGAATGAAAACATGGAGTCCCCACAGATAAGACAGGACAAACTCAGGTCCACAGAGCCTTAGCTGAAGACCGTTTGGCCATGGTGCTTCCCCTTGCTACCAAAGGGACTCCATTAAAAGAGTGCTCTAGTGAAGTAGTGAGGAGAAGTTGTGAGAGTCAGAGAGGGGAGTGTTGATCTAATAAAACTCAGCTTTCCTCTCTCTCTGCTTCTGGTCTTGCCTTGCTGACAGTCTAGGCAGGGTGTAGTCACTGTGAGCAGAGGACCATGTGATTAACATACTGAGAGGGACGAGAGAGAGAGCGGGAAAGAGAGAGAGAAAGAAAAGGCGAGACGGATGGAGAGAGCGAGACAGAGGGAGAGAGAGCAAGAGAGGGACATTTTGTCCTAAGAGCGAGTACGCTCCACTCTAATATCCCCAGGAGGAAGGCCCTTAATTCATGAGATACAGATGCATGCAACACATGTGCAGTGTGTGTGTGTGTGTGTGTGTATGTGTGTGTGTCGGGGGGATGCGTCTTGCCTGTGAAGAGGCTGAAGAAGCGTTTGCAACGCACGCTGTCCCGTACTAGCAGGGTGTAGGCCACAGGCCCGTCCTCAAACTCCATGTGGATACTCTGGGAGCCCAGTCCCACCTCCAGGTAACTCAGCTCTGTGATTCCCCGGCTCTCCCTCTTCTGCAGCCAATCACAAGGCTGCCCTCTGCCAGGAAGAGAACAATGAAGACGGGAAAGTGTGAAAGAAATATAATTATTATTTTCCTTGCATGAATCCCGCCTATTAACTTTGTTTCCTTGAGTCTACTCACGTTTAAGGTGTATATGTTTTTGTTTGAGCATTGTTTGTTTCTGCAATTTGTCAGACAGCCAAGTCACAGATTGCACCTTTAAAAAGCAGCGAAAGGTCATCATAAGAATATCACACTGTTGCGCAACCAGACTTGGCCGTTACACAACTTCCAGGGCGTGCTCAGGATAGTGGGGGTGTGGCCTTCTGGGGTCAGAATCCCAGTAACTTTATAGGGACCGTCGCAGCATGAGACTCAGGCCTGTCCAACACCGTACTACTCACACTCCTGGGAGGAAGCGGAGGCAAGCCAACATGCTTTTGATGAGGACAAAAAAAGCCATTGATACAGGGCTTACAAAGTCCTTGATATAGTGTTCGCACTATATCAGAGGGAACGTGGAGCCACTGATATAGGACATGGGAGCAGTGGCTGGGGAGATGTGTAGGGCCACCACAAAGACCAGGGCTGTAATGGGTTTGACGATGTGGCCCAGAAAGTCTGTTAGTATTGGGATGTGGTGGGTTACATAAAGCAGTGGTGATCCTATAGTGTTGGTCTGCTCCCTACCACACCTGTTGCTGCTGTCCCCATAAATGTAATATATAGCTTTATAGAATAAACTGTAGTCTACAGACCAAATGCCTCTACAGACAATACCTTCATGACAGGCACAACCATTTCTGTGACCACAGAATATGTACTTGAATGTTTATTTTTATTCCAGCCTTCTCTTGTGTGATGCTCTTCAGTGTGACAGGTCAGCTGGTTAACTTACTCCATGTCGGATGTCACTTCCAGGAAGTAGATGCGTTGGTCAGACACCACCAGGAACGAGGGGAACTCCACCGGATCACCAAACTTCACGGTCGACACCTACAACAAAGATAAGATGTACACACGTTAAAGATTCCACAACACTTAACTGCTGCAAATAACTTTCCCTGAGGAAAATTATGACTGCATTCAGAGCTCTTCTTAAACAGACTGTATAAGAACAGATCAGTTCCTGTTTAAAAAACACCTAGAGTAAGGTCTAGCAACAAAGTCACATCAATCTTCATTGAATACTGTGTAGGCCCAAAAATAAAACAGTTAAGCTGTTGAAAGAGAAAGAGAGCCAGAGGGGAGAGAAGCACGTGTGACAAGATAAATAAACATCAGATGAATGAGCATGTTATGAGCTGGATCTCCTGTCTCCTGCTGGGGTTGCTTGTGTCCTCTTGGCTCCCTCTCCTTGTCCAGGTGTCCTGAGCAGTAAACCAATACCCCTCCGCTCCACAGAGCTCCCAGCATGCATTACACATGGAGGAGCTCATCCAAGGTCATTGTGTGGTGGGTGGGGGTGGCGATGAAGAGAGAGGGGGGGTGGTGCAGGACAGCGAGAGAACAGCTGGGGGCAAAAAAAGCAGCCAGGAGCAGATCACAAGAGCTGGAGTCGACCGGTTTTGGCTGGGTTAGCAGTTCATGGAACTTCTGAGCAGAACTGCTGTGACCGGATTCAGCCTCGTCACTGAACTGTTAACCGTTGTCAGAACATTGGTTCTGCTAACCTTGAGAAAGGAGTGGAGCTCCTCTTCCTCTTCAAACACCTCCACATCTAGGAAGAGCTTCAGCCGATGGTCCACCGCCTCATAGTCCTCTGAGAGAAGGTCCAACTGGCCTACAGACACACAGGTCAGAATAGTGTTAGGGTAACATTTATAACCAACACACAGGGACAGCAGTTAGCTTATCATAACCAACACACAGGGACAGCAGTTAGCTTATCATAACCAACATACAGGGACAGCAGTTAGCTTATCATAACCAACATACAGGGACAGCAGTTAGGTTAGCATAACCAACACACAGGGACAGCAGTTAGGTTAGCATAACCAACACACAGGGACAGCAGTTAGGTTAGCATAACCAACACACAGGGACAGCAGTTAGGTTAGCATAACCAACACACAGGGACAGCAGTTAGCCTATCATAACCAACACACAGGGACAGCAGTTAGGTTAGCATAACCAACATACAGGGACAGCAGTTAGCTTATCATAACCAACACACAGGGACAGCAGTTAGGTTAGCATAACCAACACACAGGGACAGCAGTTAGGTTAGCATAACCAACACACAGGGACAGCAGTTAGGTTAGCATAACCAACACACAGGGACAGCAGTTAGGTTAGCATAACCAACACACAGGGACAGCAGTTAGCTTATCATAACCAACACACAGACAGCAGTTAGGTTAGCATAACCAACACACAGGGACAGCAGTTAGGTTAGTATAACCAACACACAGGGACAGCAATTAGCTTATCATAACCAACACACAGACAGCAGTTAGGTTAGCATAACCAACACACACAGGGAAAGCTGTTAGCTTAGCATAACTGACACAAAAGGAAAAACAGTTAGCTTAGCATAACCAACACACAGGGACAGCAATTAGCTAAGCATAACCAACACAGACACACAGAACTAGTTTACAAACAGTACAGTTAGTATGTAACAGCTAACAGACCCAATAACATTTTGGCTATGTAGTCTCCCTACTTCCCCTTTTAAACAAATATATTTTTCAGTTATTACCTTGGCAGATCACACTAAACTGATAAAAGGGATGGGTGTCTCACAATTGAACATATAGATTTAACCCACCCTCCCACTAAATCTAAACGGTCTCTAAACTGTAGTTTATGGAGCATTATGCTGTCGCTGTGTAGTAAATATAACTTGGCATAGGGCTGCTGGTCCATTTAGTGCAAGGTGACACACATACACCCCAGACACAATAGATAGTAACTAACTGCCAGGAAACTGGCCTATTGACTTTGTGGCCATCATTCACTAGGCCTCTCTGAATCTGGTCCAATGCTACATATATCACTGAGCGGAAGTGTCTATAGCTAAAGCAAGAGTTTTCAAATGTTGCATTTACACCTGAGTCTTTCCACTCAGTTCATCTCAACGCATCTAACATGAGCGATATTCAGATCAATGTGTCCCAAATACATGGAAATCAGATCCGAGTTGTTTTTCATCTACATGTAGTAAACTGGTGTTAGACTAAAGGACGCGACTTCATCCTCTCAGAAGTAGTCTCAAATTAGCGTCAGCTCAGAGGCTTTGGGATGGGTCTCTGCAGTGGCGTGTGGATTTTAAACAAGGATTCCATGTTGTCAGTCATTCAGCATCTCTGGCTGCTACAGTATACCAGAGGGAAATATAAAGGTCTATTATACTGTGTATATACAGCATTTATACCCCCTCTAAGATCACTCTTTCTCCATCTCTCCTCTCTCCATTCCATTGTCTTCTCTGTGGAGGCGAAAGCATTCCTTCCTCTCCCATCAGTTCTAATAGTAACGGTCTTACTAAACCATATGAGATCTTACTGTAAGACCCACAGACAGAGAGAGACCCAAGGGGTCAGCCTGGGAGACTGTCACCAATGTCAAATAACCTCCTATGGATTGTTGTGTTATACTCGTTCTTGCAAAATCAAAATATGCATTTCCTCCTTGTCTCCTATCACTAGGGCCCTGTGTTTTGGACTATCATCTCACATTACCTGGATTTGAACCTTTATTTTAAACCTTTTCCAGAAATGTGAATTACACCAAAAATGAAAGCAATTGTCTGAGGATGGTGCTGGACCGACTAACATAAAAATAAAAAAAGGGGGCCATTTGATGAAAAATCTTTAAATAAAAAGGTTCAAATCCAGGTCATGTGATCACTTCTATTTCAGGATCATATCCATTTTATGACTTCATCTGATGGCTGATAAAAACCAAAGGTCCCAATCAAACAATGTTATTTTGTTCATGCCTTTCACCATCACAATACACAGATGTTATATCTTAGCAATAACATTGGTTATTGCAGAAGTATTCAAAATTATATATTATGACTACAAAATTATGTCTATGCAAAGGGAGGAGGACGCAACTTTCTCCAGGACCCACCTGGACTGGCTTGTTCTGCATGCTGATCCTGGGGTCCAGGTGAGGTAGCACTAACAGCATAGCTGTAGCTACCTGCTATACCTCCTTTACTCTGGCCCTCTGTACTGTAGAAGCTGGCAGGTTGGGACAGACTCCGGTCACGGCTCTGGTCCTCCCAGGTCTCCCCCAGGGAGAAGGAGCTTCCCTTGGCTGAGAAGAAGGAGGTGGGGTCCTCCATGGAGATGCTGGTCTGGATAGTGTCCTGGGTTGAGGCCTTCATGGCAGGGCTGCCGAAGTGGCTGGCCCTGGCAGAGGAAGGACCTTCCATGGTGGGGTCCTAAAAACAGAGGGAGGGGGAATATGAGAGATTTATTGACACTACGGCGGGGCCTGAAAGCTGATTGGGAATACTTGGTCTAGGGTAATCAAACTGGGGTACGCGCAATGCCGCCAGGGGTACGCCAAATAAAAATGTGATTCACATTTTAAAATACATTTTCAAACAGTCCATTTAGATTTTTCAACAGGGCTATACATTTGGGCGAGTTCCCCCCCCCCCCCTCGCCTAAGTAGCCTCGTTTCACTGCCAAAAAATTTAACGATCTCATGTTCAGCAAGACAACACATTGTCAAATACAGGTAGCCTAGTCAAATAATTAACATCCAATCACATTAACGGTTACTCTCTCACGGGAATTCCACTAACGGTCCATATGTAGCCAAAACGTAGGTGCTGCTCATTCCGTTTGCTGGTGGTGGTTAATGGTTACAAAAAGTAAAGCCCGCGTCTATAGAGACTGGTACTACCAGTAGTACTGCACCTGTCGACAACAAGTTGTTCTGCTTCCACGAGCACATCCAATGCTAGCATCAGTAATTCTACATTTGTTGTTAGCCCAGCTAGCATGGACACTGCCAGTTGTGAATCTGATGCAGCTGAAGAGCTACTGCCCCCTTACTCGGGAAAGCACCGAACAACAGACAGGGACATTGGACCATCGAAGAGGTGCAAATATGATGAGAAATACATTGATTTGGAGTTCACTTATATTGGGAGTAGTGCCTTTCCTCAGCCACAGTGTGTTATATGGGCAAAAGTACTATCTCACAACTCAATGAAACCTTCACTCTTGCGCAGACATTTAGAAACAGAACATGCCTATTTGAAAAATAAGCCACAGGAGTTTGAGTGAGAATTAAGACGTTTGATTAGTAAAAGCAACAAATACCATTAATAAGAAGGGGCTAGAAGCGTCTTATATGGTGAGCTACCGAGTGACTAGAACAGACAAGCCCCATACTATTGTGGACGACTTAATTCTTCCTGCTGCAAAGGATATTGCTGGGACAATGCTGGGGGAAAGGCCCCCCAAAAAACTATACAGACAATGCCTTCATAAACAACACGACGCATCAGTGACATGGCAGGAGATGTTTTGAAACAATTACTGCTTCGCAAACAAGCCAGTGAATTATGCGTTACAGCTGGATGAGTCAACAGACGTGGCGGGCCTGGCACAGCTCCTCCGGCCTGTTACGTTTATGGGGGGTCAATTAAGGAAGACATCCTCTTCTGCAAACCACTGGAAACCAGGACAACAGGAGAGACATAGTGGAGTACTGGACAGCTTTGTGACATCAAATGGACTTTGGTGGTCAAGATGTGTTGGTATCTGTACTGATGGCGCAAAAGCCATGACAGGGAGACATAGTGGAGTGGTAATGCGCATGCAAGCAGTTGCTTCCGATGCTACTTGGGTACACTGCAGCATCCACCGAGAGGCTCTTGCTGCCAAGGGAATGTCTGACAGCTTGAAAGACACTTTGGACACTACAGTGAAAATGGTTACCTTTGTTAAAGCAAGGCCCCCGAACTCTCGTGTATTTTCTGCATTATGCAATGATATGGGCAGTGACCTTGTACCGCTTCTACAACATACAGAAGTGTGTTGGTTATCAAGGGGCAAAGTATTGACAGTTTTTTTTATTGAGAGACGAGCTTAAAGTTCTTTACTGACCATCATTTTCACTTGTCTGACTGCTTGCATGATGACGAGTTTCTCACACGACTGGTCTATCTGGGGGATGTTTTTTCTCACCTGAATGATCTGAATCTAGGATCACAGGGACTCTCCGCAACTATATTCAATGTGCAGGACAAAATTGATGCTATGATTAAGAAGTTGGAGCTCTTCTCTGTCTGCATTAACAAGGACAACACACAGGTCTTTCCATCATTGTATGATTTTTGTGTGTGCAAATGAACTCAAGCTTACGGACAATGTCAAATTTAATACAGCGAATCAGCAGGTACTTTCCCGAAAAGGACGACACAAACAACTGGATTCATTATCCTTTTCATGCCCTGCCTCCAGTCCACTTACCGATATCTGAACAAGAGAGCATCGTCAAAATTGCAACAAGCGGTTCTGTGAAAATGTCATTTTAATCAGAAGTTAATTCCAGATTTATGGATTGGGCTGCGCTCAGAGTATCCTGCCTTGGCAAATCGTGCTGTTAAGACACTGATGCCCTTTGCAACGAAGTACCTATGTGAGAGTGGATTCTCAGCCTTCACAAACATGAAAACAAATACAGGCACAGGCTGTGTGTGGAAAATGATTTAAGACAGACTCTCTTCAATACAACCCAACATAGCAGAGTTGTGTGCATCCTGTCAAGCACACCCTTCTCATTAACCTGTGGTGAGTTCTTCACAATTTTCAATAAACAAATAAGGTTTTATGTAAGATGGTTAAATAAAGAGCAAAATTATTTTTTTATCATCATCATCATCATCCTGGTCCTATAAGAGCTCTTTTCACTTCCCACGAGCCGGGTTGTGACAAAAACCTCACTCATTCTTATGTTTTCTAAATGTATCGTATAGCGTGTGTGTGGCAGGCTTACAATGACTGCAAAAAATATATATTTGAGAGTGCGCTGACCCTGGTGCTAGAGGGGGTACGCAGCTGGAGGTTGAATGTTTGAAGTAGTACGGGACTATAAAAAGTTTGGGAACCACTGCCCTAGACTTTAAAAACATGTTCATCATACAACAATATATTTAAATAAATCATAAAGACTATAAAATCTCAAACCTTGTTGCCAGGGTGACTGGGTAGAGGTGTATCTCTGTGGTTGAAGGTAAAGTGTCGGTCAGTCCCGTCTTGGCATGGGGAACCATGGACGGGCGTACTGGTGGAGGGAGCTGATTGGCCAGCCAGCTGGACCACATGATCACTACCACACTCAGGACAGATGATGGTACTTCCTGAAGACGTTGTGTAAATTGATAAGTAACAGAAAATGAATACATGGTTTCAAAAAGGTGTTATACTTCAGTGTGAATTCGTACATATTGGTAAATTAGTGTGTTGTAATGGTTTCATTCTAGTACATAAAAATACTTGTTTTAAAAAGGCAAAATTCTGTCCATAATCTGCTCTTTAAAAACAGAGTTAATGACTAGACACTTCAGCATTCCCTTGGTGTAGATGTCGTACTCAGCATATACAGTGGGGCAAAAAAGTATTTAGTCAGCCACCAATTGTGCAAGTTCTCCCACTTAAAAAGATGAGAGGCCTGTAATTTTCATCATAGGTACACTTCAACTATGACAGACAAAATGAGAAAAAAAATTATGAATTTATTTGCAAATTATGGTGGAAAATAAGTATTTGGTCACCTACAAACAAGCAAGATTTCTGGCTCTCATAGACCTGTAACTTCTTCTTTAAGAGGCTCCTCTTTCCTCCACTCGTTACCTGTATTAATGCACCTGTTTGAACTTGTTATCAGTATAAAAGACACCTGTCCACAACCTCAAACAGTCACATTCCAAACCCCACTATGGCCAAGACCAAAGAGATGTCAAAGGACACCAGAAACAAAATTGTAGACCTGCACCAGGCTGGGAAGACTGAATCTGCAATAGGTAAGCAGCTTGGTTTGAAGAAATCAACTGTGGGAGCAATTATTAGGAAATGGAAGACATACAAGACCACTGATAATCTCCCTCGATCTGGGGCTCCACGCAAGATCTCACCCCGTGGGGTTAAAATGATCACAAGAATGGTGAGCAAAAATCCCAGAACCACACGGGGGGACATGCAGAGAGCTGGGATCAAAGTAACAAAGCCTACCATCAGTAACACACTACGCCGCCAGGGACTCAAATCCTGCAGTGCCAGACGTGTCCCCCTGCTTAAGCCAGTACATGTCCAGGCCCATCTGAAGTTTGCTAGAGAGCATTTGGATGATCCAGAAGAAGATTGGGAGAATGTCATATGGTCAGATGAAACCAAAATATAACTTTTTGGTAAAAACTCAATTTGTTGTGTTTGGAGGACAAAGAATGTTGCATCCAAAGAACACCATACCTACTGTGAAGCATGGGGGTGGAAACATCATGCTTTGGGGCTGTTTTTCTGCAAAGGGACCAGGACGCCTGATCCATGTAAAGGAAAGAATGAATGGGGCCATGTATCATGAGATTTTGAGTGAAAACCTCCTTCCATCAGCAAGGGCATTGAAGATGAAACGTGGCTGGGTCTTTCAGCATGACAATGATCCCAAACACACCGCCCGGGCAACGAAGGAGTGGCTTCGTAAGAAGCATTTCAAGGTCCTGGAGTGGCCTAGCCAGTCTCCAGATCTCAACCCCATAGAAAATCTTTGGAGGGAGTTGAAAGTCCGTGTTGCCCAGCAACAGCACCAAAACATCACTGCTCTAGAGATCTGCACGGAGGAATGGGCCAAAATACCAGCAACAGTGTGTGAAAACCTTGTGAAGACTTACAGAAAACATTTGACCTCTGTCATTGCCAACAAAGGGTATATAACAAAGTATTGAGATAAACTTTTGTTATTAACCAAATACTTATTTGCAAATAAATTCATAAAAAAATCCTACAATGTGATTTTCTGGATTTCTTTTCTCATTTTGTCTGTCATAGTTGAAGTGTACCTATGATGAAAATTACAGGCCTCTCTCATCTTTTTAAGTGGGAGAACTTGCACAATTGGTGACTGACTAAATACTTTTTTGCCCCACTGTAAAAGGGATATGACTAACTACATTCCAACTAGAAGTTACAACTGTCAAAAGCCATATAAATTTGTAGAACAAACTCTCCCTGAGCTCTGGGCATGTCAGAGCATGTAGACATTTCAGGTCTGGGTTGTTGAGGACCAGGAGAGGAGGGCTAAGCTGATACCAAGTGCTTCAAGCGATCGGTCTCCGCTAATTATAGCGGTTAGTTAGTCGTCTGTGGGACCAGCAGTCAAGAGTTAAAAGACCAACAGGAATGAAAAGCTACATTTGGGGTGTTTGAGGGATTTGTTCTGGTAAATTAGTACTTAAGAAAGAGAGTTGATTAAAATAGTTGATAGAAGAACCTCACAAGCACCTTCAACAAAGTTTTGACAGCCAACTTATAAGGAAAAATGTGGTCGCTTGGACCATAGCCGTTATGTCTGTTGCCATAGTAACTTCAAGAGGTTTTAGAACGACTTGTCTTTGGACCTCCGCCCACATCTGTGTGACGTCTGTCAGGGCAGGAAGATAAGGTGATCCTGCACGCTGCCAGTAGAGCCCTGTCCTTAAGACCAGACCTGGAGATCTCTATCAGAGAGATGGAGATGACTGAACATGAGCAAAATAAAAGGAAACACCAACATAAAGTGTCTGAATATGGCGTTGGGCCACCACGATGTGCAAAAACAGCTTCAATGCGCCTTGGCATAGATTCTACAAGTGTCTGGAACTCTAGAGGGATGAGACACCATTCATCCATGAGACATTCCATCATTTGGTGTTGTTGATGGTGGTAGAAAAACACTGTCTCAGACGAGGTCCAGAATTTTTTATTTTACCTTTATTTTACTAGGCAAGTCAGTTAAGAACAAATTCTTATTTTCAATGACGGCCTAGGAACAGTGGGTTAACTGCCTGTTCAGGGGCAGAACGACAGATTTGTACCTTGTCAGCTCGGGGATTCGAACTTGCAACCTTTCGGTTACTAGTCCAACTAGTCCTAGTCCAACGCTCTAACCACTAGGCTACCCTCTCCGATAAGTGTAGGGATGGGCGATATGGCCTACAAATCACCTCAATATTTTCAAACTCATGGGCTGAGTAACGATATATAGCTTGATTTTTTTTATCTATATTCTCTAATTAAGATTTTTTTGTACAATTAAAAGGTCAAATACACTGCATTTCAAACAGTCAGTAATAATCTAATTAATTCAGGGTTAGTGAAAGTATACCTATGCTAAATATAAGCCTTCCACAACCAAGACCCACTAATCATTTAATTATTTTATCAAAACCCGCATTTTTGTTTTGCAATAATCAGTGATCTGGTGTTCAAGTCTGTCTAGTAAGATGTCATTTTTGATCAAATGTTTACCAGAACTAAGCATAACGCACATTCACTAATAATGACTAACTTCTTGTGGCAGGCATTATATAAAATTAACACAGGTCTCATACAGTGCCTTTGGAAAGTATTCCGACCCCTCGACTTTTTCCACGTTGTTAAGTTACAGCCTTATTCTAAAACAGGTTGGAATAAAAAACAGAAATATCTTATTAACATAAGTATTCAGAACATTTGCTATGAGACTCGAAATTTAGCTCAGATGCATCTTGTTTCTTTCCATTGATCATCATTGAGATGTTTCTACAACTTGATTGGAGTCCACCTGTGGTAAATTCAATTGATATAAGGTCCCACAGTTGACAGTGCATGTCAGAGCAAAAACCAAGCCATGAGGTCGAAGGAATTGTCTGTAGAGCTCCGAGACAGGATTGTGTTAAGGCACAGATCTGGGAAAGGGTACCATAACATTTCTGTAGCATTGAAGGTCCCCAAGAACACAGAGGCCTCCATTTTCCTTAAATGGAAGAAGTTTGGAACCACCAAGACTCTTCCTAGAGCTGGCCACCCGGCCAAACTGAGCAATCGGGGGAGAAGGACCTTGGTCAGTGACCAAGAACCCGATGGTCACTCTGGCAGAGTTCCTCTGTGGAGATGGGAGTACCTTCCAGAAGGACAACCATCTGGAGTTGGCCAAAAGGCACTTAAAGGACTCTCAGACCATGAGAACAATATTCTCTGGTCTGATGAAACCAAGAGTGAACATTTGGCCTGAATGCCAAGCGTCATCTGGAGGTAACCTGGCACCATCCCTATGGTGAAGCATGCATCATGCTGTGGGGATGTTTTTTAGCGGCAGGGACTGGGAAACTAGTCAGGATTGAGGCAAAGATGAATGGAGCAAAAATACAGAGAGATCCTTGATGAAATCCTGCTCCAGAGCATTCATGACCTCAGACTGGGGCGAAGGTTCACCTTCCAACAGGACAATGACCCTAAGCACACAGCCAAGACAACACAAGAGTGGCTTCGGGACAAGTCTCTGAATGGTGTACCAAGCTTGTAGCGTCATACCTAAGACGCAATGCTGTAAATCGCTGCCAAAGGTGCTTCAACAAAGTACTGAGTAAATTTCATAGTTTTGATGTCTTCATTATTATTCTACAATGTAGAATGTAAAAATAAAGAAAAACCGTTGAATGAGTAGGTGTGTCCAAACGTTTGACTGGTACTGTATGTAAATGTAATGGTTTTTTTTTTCTCTTCAATAAATTAGCAAACATTTCTAAAAAAAACAACAGTTTTTGCTTTGTCATTATAGGGTATTGCGAGTAGATCGATGAGAAAAAACAACAACAATTGAATCAATTTTAGAATAAGGCTGTATGGAAAAAAGGTCAAGGGATCTGAATACTTTCCAAAGGCACTGTAAACAACTCTCAAGCACAAGCCCACATGCTTATGAGTAGCCAGCTAATCTTTATATTTCATGTCTAACCAACTTGGATCTAAACTCAGCGAAAAAATAAATGTCCTCTCACTGTCAACTGTGTTTATTTTCAGCAAACTGAGTAAATATTTGTATGAACATAAGATTCAAGAACTGACATAAACTGAACACGTTCCGCAGACATGTGACTAACAGAAATTGAATAATGTGTCCCTGAACAAGGGGGGGTCAAAATTAAAAGTAATAGTCAGTATCTGGTGTGGCCACCAGCTGCATTAAGTACTGCAATGCATCTCGTCTACATGAACTGCACCAGATTTGCCAGTTCTTGCTGTGAGATGTTACTCCACTCTTCCACCAAGGCACCTGCAAGTTCCCAGATATTTCTGGGGGGGGGGGGGGCTCTAGCCCTCTGATCCAACAGGTCCCAGACGTGCTCAATGGGAGATCCGGGCTCTTTGCTGGCCATAGCAGAACACTGACATTCCTGTCTTGCAGGAAATCAGCCATACTGCTCGTTCTGTGTGTGGTGGCATTATCATGCTGGAGGGTCATGTCAGGATGAGCCTGCAGGAAGGGTACCACATGAGGGAGGAGGATGTCTTCCCTGTAATGCACAGTGTTGAGATTGCTTGCAATGACGACAAGCTCAGTCCGATGATGCTGTGACACACCACCCCAGACCATGACGGACCCTCCACCACCAAATCGATCCCGTTCCAGAGTACAGGCCTCGGTGTAACGCTCTTTCCTTCGATGATAAACATGAATCCGACCATTACTCCTGTTGAGACAAAACCGTGACTCGTCAGTGAAGAGCACTTTTTTCCAGTCCTGTCTGGTCCAGCAACGGTGGGTTTGTGCCCATAGGCAACGTTGTTGCTGGTGATGTCTGGTGATGACCTGCCTTACAACAGGCCTACAAGCCCTCAGTCCAGCCTCTCTCAGCCTATTGCGGACAGTCTGAGCACTGATTGAGGGATTGTGCGTTCCTGGTGTAACCCGGGCAGTTGTTGTTGCCATCCTGTACCTGTCCCGCAGGTGTGATGTTCAGATGTACCGATCCTGTGCAGGTGTTGTTTCACGTGGTCTGCCACTGCGAGGACGATCCGCTGTCCGCCCTTTCTCCCTGTAGCGCTGTCTTAGGCGTCTCATTGCAATTTATTGCCCTGACCACATCTGCAGTCCTCATGCCTCCTTGCAGCAAGCCTAAGGCACATTCACACAGATGAGCAGGGACCCTGGGCATCTTTCTTTTGGTGTTTTTCAGAATCAGTAGAAAGGCCTCTTTAGTGTCCTAAGTTTTCATAACTGTGACCTTAATTGCCTACCGTCTGTAGGCTGTTAGTGTCTTAACGACCGTTCCACAGGTGCATGTTCATTAATTGTTTATGGTTCATTGAACTATAAGCATGAGAAACAGTGTTTAAACCCTTTACAATGAAGATCTGTGAAGTTATTTGGATTTTTACGAATTATCTTTGAAAGACAGGGTCCTGAAAAAGGTATGTTTCTTTTTTTGCTGAGTTTATTTGCTGGCCAACGAGGTAGAAAAGTTGAATTGTTATAAAACACCCTTTTGTCCATCTCCAACTGTTTGAACAGCATGCTAGCCTGTCCACTTTGTTCAGATGTTGAAATCAAGTGGCCTATCTTATTTCTCAGAATAAGAACGAGCTGCCAATTCCTTATGTAATTGTGCTTTATGCTTATTGCACATTTATAAAACAGACTAGACAGCTATGAGAACGAGTTGCTAATTGCTTGTGTAATTGTGCTTTATGCTTATTGCACATTTATAAAACAGACTAGACAGCTATGAGAACGAGTTGCTAATTTCTTGTGTAATTGTTTTATACATGTGCAATAAGCATAAAGCACAGACTAGACAGCATGTATAACGGTCTTTGAATAAAATGCTGCTAGCGGAACATGGTACAAAACTCACCATTTTCCAGAATCAATGTTCATCGATACTCTTGTTTTAATAGTGTCTGCTCTGCACGCAATTTGAGGAGTTGAGACAGGTTAACTTCTCTATTACAGTAAAATAATGTCTCAATGTGTTTTCGGTTTCCACATAACAGATTCTGTTGGACTAAGCCTCAAAACGCAAATTGCGAGTTGTAACCGCTTATCAGAGGAGGAAGTGATCTCTCATCTTTGTTGATCTCTGGTGTAAATAGGAAGGTGAACACAGCACAGAGGAGCGAAGGAGACAAGACCAAAAATACATGAGAACAAGCAGACATAAACCGCTCAAAAACTCAAATAAAAACTTGATTCTTGCGATACAGGCATTTGGAATATCCTGCGAAAACATACATTTGAATTAATCAAATTCATTCAATATAAATCGTCCAGCCCTACATACGTTTTCGATTAGGTTGAGATTAGGTGACAGACACCCACCCTTTAAACCCCCTGTGCTCCTTTCAGACACCGCTTTCAAAGTCACTCGGATATCTTCTTCTAGCCATGCTAACCAAAATAATGGGCATGTGATGGTCTGTGTGTGGTGTGAGTGTGATGGTCTGTGTGTAGGGTGGTCTGTGTGATGGTCTGTGTGTGGGGTGAGTGTGATGGTCTGTGTGTGGGGTGAGTGTGACGGTCTGTGTGTGTGAGATAGTCTGTGCGTGTGAGATGGTCTGTGCGTGTGTGTGAGATGGTCTCTGTGTGTGTGTGAGATGGCCTGTGTGTGTGTGTGAGATGGCCTGTGTGTGTGTGTGTGTGTGTGTTGGTGTGTGTGTGTGTGTGTGTTGGTGTGTGTGTTGGTGTGTGTGTGTGTGTGTGTGTGTGTGTGTGTGTGTGTGTGTGTGTGTGTGTGTGTGTGTGTGTGTGTGTGGTCTGTGTGTGTGTGTGTGTGTGTGTGTTGGTCTGTGTGTGTGTTGGTCTGTGTGTTGGTCTGTGTGTGTGTTGGTCTGTGTGTGTGTTGGTCTGTGTGTGTGTGTGTGTCTGTGTGTTGGTCTGTGTGTGTGTGTGTGTGTGTGTTGGTCTGTGTTGGTCTGTGTGTGTGTGTTGGTCTGTGTGTGTGTTGGTCTGTGTTGGTCTGTGTGTGTGCGTGTGTGTGTTGGTCTGTGTGTGTGTGTGTGTGTGTGTTGGTCTGTGTGTGTGTGTGTGTGTTGGTCTGTGTGTGTGTGTGTGTGTGTGTTGGTCTGTGTGTGTGTGTGTGTGTGTTGGTCTGTGTGCGTGTGTGTGTGTTGGTCTGTGTGTGTGTCTGTGTGTGTGTGTGTGTGTGTGTGTTGGTCTGTGTGTATGTGTGTGTGTGTTGGTCTGTGTGTGTGTGTGTGTGTGTGTGTGTGTGTGTGTGTGTGTGTGTGTGTGTTGGTCTGTGTGTGTGTTGGTCTGTGTGTGTGTGTGTGTGTGTGTGTTGGTCTGTGTGTGTGTGTGTTGGTCTGTGTGTGTGTGTGTTGGTCTGTGTGTGTGTGTGTTGGTCTGTGTGTGTGTGTGTTGGTCTGTGTGTGTGTGTGTGTGTGTGTGTGTGTTGGTCATGTGTGTGTGATGGTCTGTGTGTGTGTGTGTGTGTGTTGGTCATGTGTGTGTGATGGTCTGTGTGTGTGATGGTCTGTGTGTGGCACAGAAAGAAAAAAAATGGAATACTAACCCATTAGGGCAGCAGGTAGCCTAGTGGTTAGAGCGTTGGGCTAGTAACTGAAAGGTTGCAGGTTTGAATCCCCGAGCTGACAAGGTACAAATCTGTCGTTCTGCCCCTGAACAAGGCAGTTAACCCACTGTTCCTAGGCAGTCATTGAAAATAAGAATTTGTTCATAACTGACTTGCCTAGTTAAATAAAGGTAAAATAAAATAAATAAAAAACTGACATCGGTTTGGATATTGTAATATTTGAATAACTGTGCCGGTCCCTAGCATGCGTGCATGTGTGTTCCTGTACGAGTGTGCCTCTCTCACCCAATCCATCTTCTCTGCACTTGTTCTTCCTCTCCTCCTCCTGCTCTTCCAGTCCAGCCCATCCTCTCAATCTCCCTCCGTCCTCCTGCTCCTTCCCTCCCCGCTGTGTGAACTCTGACCCACAGCGGAGACACTGCAGGCATACACAGCTGGGACGACCCTCCATGACCCGCCGCTCATTCTCCTCCACCACCCGCGACAGGACCTCTGTCAGGGCCTAGCAACAACACAACACCCGTCGTATTTACGATCATGTATTTTCCAAGACATTCTTTGAAACTTTAATAAAAGTCCTTGTATTTTCCGATTGAACAGTTGTATGATGACAGGCTACTTCAAATTTGTATTGTACACACATGCAAGTCCAAACAAGAAAACAGAACATTCCAATGGCTGCTTACGTAAAACACACAAACAACAAGAAAGATATCATTGGGCCTAATGAGCTAGGCCTGACCTGTAGGACTGATGGCAACATCCATGGAGTACTGACCACAGCCTTGTGGACGTTTTACAACTGTTTGGACGGATCCTTCTCTTCGCTAACGATGTGTGTGATCAGTCTCCGGTCTGCTGCCAGTAGAACATCCTAACCCATTCATTGATGATAGCCCCGCTTTACAGAAGTTGCAAGCCAAGAAATTGCGAGACGCAGTATCTCGCAATAGAATGCTGTTTTTGAATGCAGATAGGCCTAGTGCCCGGTTCTGACTCCGTCTGCCTGGTGGCCGACCTACAAATACTGTGCCCCTCTCCTCTCTGTCCGAGTTTAAAATGGAAAACTGACTTTAAAAAATGTCTGTTTAACCGGTAAGAACATTTTCCATTTGTCACATCCCTATTGTGTTACCTGCAGTGCCTCCTGGGGGTCATCATCCAGCATAACATAGCGTCTCCTCCTCCTCTCTCTGCTGATGTAACAGAAGTGAAGCTCTACAGCAGGAAGAGTTCGCTCCACCTCCTAGAGAGAGAACTATCTTTAGAACAAATACAAAACATATACTTCTTTCATCATTTCAGGCAAAAAATAAAATAAAAATCACCCCCTTTCCTCTCGGCGTAATTCCTCTCCCCAACCATGTCTCCCACCACTCACCTTTCCTCTCCTTCCATCCCTCCTCCCCTCCCTCGTTTTCCTTCCATCCTCCCTCCCTCCCCCATTCCCCTCCTGATCCTCACCCTCTCAGTCCAGGTGACCTGGGACAGGGTGAACCTCCCCAGACTGTCCAACTCCAGCCGGGCCTGCAACTGACCCCTGCTCATGTCCACCTCCAGGACGTGTCTTGGCTTGACCCTGAGGAACACAGGACACTGGGCCCTGTTCTTCCTCCTCAGCCCCTCCTCCTCCTCCTCCTCTGATGATGATAGTACTCCCACAAGCAGGGGGTGACACAGGTCAACTAGAGACAGACGAAAGAGAGGTCAAAGATTGGCTCAGCATTGCCCAATCAGTTCCTTTGGAACCCCCCAGTCTTTGCACATTTTGGTTGTATTCCTGCTCTAGCACAGCTGGTTGGACTATTGTTGAGGCTACTACTGTTGAGGCTGGATGATAAGTTGTCTACTTCAATCAGGAGTGCTACTGCTAGTTCTGAAGTGCTCCTACCTCCCAAGTCCTCCTCCTCTTCTTCTCTGGTGTCCGTGGGTGTCGCCGGTGTCCCTTCTAACCCCTGACCCAGTCCCTCTGCCATAGTAGTCTCCAGGGTGGACTCTGTGTGCCCGAGGCTGTGGTCAGGCCACTGGAGGGTGGACTCTGTCTCCAGATCTGCATCCCAGTCTGAGGCCTCCTCCTTGGGCTCAGACGAGAGCAGCGGTGGGGGTAGAACCTCCGGGACTTCCAGCTCTGGAGAAGGGGGCTTAAAGGTGGCGAGGCTTGCCTGGATGGGGCTGTTGTTGGTTGGGGAGAGAGTGGCACAGAGACTGTTGTTGAGGTGTGGAGGAGCTGGCCTGTCCGCCTTGTCTAGGGTGGCGATTGGCGCCCCCTCTAGGTGATGCTGGTAGCGCAGCCAATCCTCACCCAGTTGGTCCCTGAAACTGTCCATGCGTTCAATCTCCTTCTGGTGAGGGAGAACGATGTCTGAGGGGAGAGAGGAGGTTTATGTTATATAAACACTGCTCAAAAAAATTAAGGGAACACTAAAATAACACATCCTAGATCTGAATGAATGAAATATTCTTATTAAATACTTTTTTCTTTACATAGTTGAATGTGCTGACAACAAAATCACACAAAAATGATCAATGGAAATCAAATTTATCAACCCATGGAGGTCTGGATTTGGAGTCACACTCAAAATTAAAGTGGAAAACCACACTACAGGCTGATCCAACTTTGATGTAATGTCCTTAAAACAAGTCTAAATGAGGCTCAGTAGTGTGTGTGGCTTCCACGTGCCTGTATGACCTCCCTACAACGCCTGGGCATGCTCCTGATGAGGTGGCGGATGGTCTCCTGAGGGATCTCCTCCCAGACCTGGACTAAAGCATCCGCCAACTCCTGGACAGTCTGTGGTGCAACGTGGCGTTGGTGGATGGAGCGAGACATGATGTCCCAGATGTGCTCAATTGGATTCAGGTCTGGGGAACAGGCGGGCCAGTCCATAGCATCAATGCCTTCCTCTTGCAGGAACTGCTGACACAATCCAGCAACATGAGGTCTAGCATTGTCTTGCATTAGGAGGAACGCAGGGCCAACCGCACCAGCAGATGGTCTCACAAGGGGTCTGAGGATCTCATCTCGGTACCTAATGGCAGTCAGGCTACCTCTGGCGAGCACATGGAGGGCTGTGCGGCCGCCCAAAGAAATGCCACCCCACACCATGACTGACCCACCGCCAAACCGGTCATGCTGGAGGATGTTGCAGGCAGCAGAACGTTCTCCACGGCGTCTCCAGACTCTGTCACATGTGCTCAGTGTGAACCTGCTTTCATCTGTGAAGAGCACAGGGCGCCAGTGGCGAATTTGCCCATCTTGGAGTTCTCTGGCAAATGCCAAACATCCTGCACGGTGTTGGGCTGTAAGCACAACCCCCACCTGTGGACGTCGGGCCCTCATACCACCCTCATGGAGTCTGTTTCTGACCGTTTGAGCAGACACATGCACATTTGTGGCCTGCTGGAGGTCATTTTGCAGGGCTCTGGCAGTGCTCCTCCTTGCACAAAGGCGGAGGTAGCGGTCCTGCTGCTGGGTTGTTGCCCTCCTACGGCCTCCTCCACGTCTCCTGATGTACTGGCCTGTCTCCTGGTAGCGCCTCCATGCTCTGGACACTACGCTGACAGACACAGCAAACCTTCTTGCCACAGCTCGCATCGATGTGCCATCCTGGATGAGCTGCACTACCTGAGCCACTTGTGTGGGTTGTAGAATCCATCTCACGCTACCACTAGAGTGAAAGCACCGCCAGCATTCAAAAGTGACCAAAACATCAGCCAGGAAGCATAGGAACTGAGGACTGTGGACTGTGGTCACCACCTGCAGAACCACTCCTTTATTGGGGGTGTCTTGCTAATTGCCTATAATTTCCACCTGTTGTCTATTCCATTTGCACAACAGCATGTGAAATTTATTGTCAATCAGTGTTGCTTCCTAAGTGGACAGTTTGATTTCACAGAAGTGTGATTGACTTGGAGTTACATTGTGTTGTTTAAGTGTTCACTTTATTTTTTGGAGCAGTGTATATATACACACACACACACAAATATATACATACATACACACTAATATAAATATATATACACACTAATATAAATATACACACACACACAGTGGGGAGAAAAAGTATTTGATAACCTGCAAAATCGGCAGTGTTTCCTTACAAAGCATGTAAAGGTCTGTAATTTTTATCATAGGTACACTTCAACTGTGAGAGACGGAATCTAAAACAAAAATGCAGAAAATCACATTGTATGATTTTTAAGTAATTAATTAGCATTTTATTGCATGACATAAGTATTTGATACATCAGAAAAGCAGAACTTAATATTTGGTACAGAAACCTGTTTGCAATTACAGAGATCATACGTTTCCTGTAGTTCTTGACCAGGTTTGCACACACTGCAGCAGGGATTTTTGCCCACTCCTCCATACAGACCTTCTCCAGATCCTTCAGGTTTCGGGGCTGTCGCTGGGCAATACGGACTTTCAGCTCCCTCCAAAGATTTTCTATTGGGTCCAGGTCTGGAGACTGGCTAGGCCACTCCAGGACCTTGAGATGCTTTTTACAGAGCCACTCCTTAGTTGCCCTGGCTGTGTGTTTCAGGTCGTTGTCATGCTGGAATACCCAGCCACGACCCATCTTCAATGCTCTTACTGAGGGAAGGAGGTTGTTTGCCAAGATTTCGCGATACATGGCCCCATCCATCCTCCCCTCAATACGGTGCAGTCGTCCTGTCCCCTTTGCAGAAAAGCATCCCCAAAGAATGATGTTTCCACCTCCATGCTTCACGGTTGGGATGGTGTTCTTGGGGTTGTACTCATCCTTCTTCTTCCTCCAAATACGGAGAGTGGAGTTTAGACCAAAAAGCTATATTTTTGTCTCATCAGACCACATGACCTTCTCCGGATCACCATCTGGATCATCCAGATGGTCATTGGCAAACTTCAGACGGGCCTGGACATGCGCTGGCTTGAGCAGGGGGACCTTGCGTGCCCTGCAGGATTTTAATCCATGACGGCATAGTGTGTTACTAATGGTTTTCTGAGACTGTGGTCCCAGCTCTCTTCAGGTCATTGACCAGGTCCTACCGTGTAGTTCTGGGCTGATCCCTCACCTTCCTCATGATCATTGATGCCCCACGAGGTGAGATCTTGCATGGAGCCCCAGACCGAGGGTGATTGACTGTCATCTTGAACTTCTTCCATTTTCTAATAATTGCGCCAACAGTTGTTGCCTTCTCACCAAGCTGCTTGCCTATTGTCCTGTAGCACATCCCAGCCTTGTGCAGGTCTACAATTATATCCCGGATGTCCTTACATAGCTCTCTGGTCTTGGCCATTGTGGAGAGGTTGGAGTCTGTTTGATTGAGTGTGTGGACAGGTGTCTTTTATACAGGTAACGAGTTCAAACAGGTGCAGTTAATACAGGTAATGAGTGGAGAACAGGAGGGGTTCTTAAAGAAAAAGTAACAGATCTGTGAGAGCCGGAATTCTTACTGGTTGGTAGGTGATCAAATACTTATGTCACGCAATAAAATGCTAATTAATTACTTAAAAATCATACAATGTGATTTTCTGGATGTTTGTTTTAGATTCCGTCTCTCACTGTTAAGTGAGTGTACCTATGATAAAAATGACAGACCTCTACATGCTTTGTAAGTAGGAAAACCTGCAAAATCGACAGTGTATCAAATACTTGTTCTCCCCACTGTATATATAGTAAACGTTTACCTTGTATAGAGGACTGTGGTCTGGGTTCATAGTCATAGTCGTAGTCACTGGGCTCTGAGATGCTAGCCCGTCTCACCCTCACCTTACTCTGAAACAACACAGATGGATATATATATTATACACACGACATTCCAGAAACATGCTCCTTCTCCTCTGCCTGTATTGATTTGCTCATTCCAAATGGACCTTACCCCGTAGACACCCCCTATCCCCCTTACTCCGTAGCTACCCCAGCCCCCTTAACCCTGTAGACACCACCTAGCCCCCTTACCCCGTAGACACCCCCTATCCCCCTTACCCCGTAGATACCCCCTAGCCCCCTTAACCCTGTAGACACCACCTAGCCCCCTTACCCACCACCTAGCCCCGTAGACACCCCCTAGCCCCGTAGACACCCCCTAGCCCCCTTACCCCGTAGACACCCCCTTTCCCCCTTACCCCGTAGACACCCCCTATCCCCCTTACCCCGTAGACACCCTCTAGCCCCGTAGGTACCGCCTAGCCCCCTTACCCCGTAGGTACCCCCTAGCCCCGTAGGTACCCCCTAGCCCCCTTACCCCGTAGACACCCCCTAGCCCCGTAGGTACCCCCTAGCCCCCTTACCCCGTAGACACCCTCTAGCCCCATAGACACCCCCTAGCCCCTTACCCCATAGGTACCCCCTAGCCCCTTACCCCGTAGACCCCCCTTAGCCCCGTAGGTACCGCCTAGCCCCCTTACCCCGTAAACACCCCCTAGCCCCGTAGGTACCCCCTAGCCCCGTAGGTACCGCCTAGCCCCCTTACCCCGTAGGTACCCCCTATCCCCCTTACTCCATAGACACCCCTAGCCCCCTAGCCCCGTAGACACCCCCTAGCCCCCTTACCCCGTAGACACCCCCTAGCCCCGTAGGTACCCCCAAGCCCCCTTACCCCGTAGACACCTACTAGTCCTGTAGGTACCCCCTAATCCCATAGACACCCCCTAGTCCCGTAGGTACCCCCTAGCCCCGTAGTTACCCCCTAGTCCCATAGACACCCCTTAGCCCCCTTACCCCGTAGACACCCCCTAGCCCCCTTACCCCGTAGACACCCCCTAGCCCCCTTATCCCATAGACACCCCCTAGCCCCGTAGGTACCCCCTAGCCCCCTTACCCCGTAGACACCCCCTAGCCCCGTAGGTATCCCCTAGTCCCATAGACACTCCCTAGCCCCGTAGGTATCCCCTAGTCCCGTAGGTACCCCCTAGCCCCCTTACCCCGTAGGTAACCCCTAGTCCCGTAGATACCCCCTAGTCCCGTAGGTAACCCCTAGCCCCCTTACCCCGTAGGTAACCCCTAGCCCCCTTACCCCGTAGGTACCCCCTAGACCCTTACCCTGTAGGATCTTGATCCTATCAGAGGGTTAGTTAAAGCTATTAACATGTATTTTTTCTAGCTGGTCAGGGTTTTAAGAGGTACACAGAGTGGCTAGGGGATGAGGACAGACCCCCAGCCTCTCAGTGAGCTGTGTAGCTGACTTACTTTGGCTTTCTTCTTGCGTTGTCGTGTCACTCCCACCTCGCTGACCGACAGGCTGTCACTCAACTCCCCGCCCCCGCTGGACACTACTTCCTGGTTACCCCGCTCTGGAGCCCTGGTGATCAAGGGCGAGGCCTGGGACTGAAGCTGCCCAATCAGCTGTCCCGGTTTGGGTAGCACCTGAAAGTGGTAAAAAAGTGGCGAATCCAACAAATTAACTTAAAGTGATCAACAAGTGACCCAACAAGACTAGAGAAGTGTTGAGTATATGCCTGCTGACCCACAGGAGTGGCCTACTCACTGACAACTCTGAAGAGGAGAGAGGGCTGCTGTCCAGTCTGAGCTAGAGGTGAGAGAGGGGGAGAGACAATATTAAACTCGAGGAGGAGACAGAGAATCATGAAAAAAAAGACTGGGTCCAAATTCAGCTTTCCGATTTTTCTCCCTCCCTCCCCCTCTCACTCACTCTGAGGTAGGCAGCCTTGGGGGAGAGGTGGCGGACAGTGCGGGTTCTGTGGGTCTTCTGGAAGAACAGTGGGTTGCCCTTCAGATTCAGCTAAGAAGAGACAGAGGCTACAGGTCAGTGGGTCTGGGATAACAATGAGGCTACAGGTCAGTGGGTCTGGGATAACAATGAGGCTACAGGTCAGTGGTTCTAGGATAACAATGAGGCTACAGGTCAGTGGGTCTGGGATAACAATGAGGCTACAGGTCAGTGGGTCTGGGATAACAATGAGGCTACAGGTCAGTGGTTCTAGGATAACAATGAGGCTACAGGTCAGTGGGTCTGGGATAACAATGAGGCTACAGGTCAGTGGGTCTGGGATAACAATGAGGCTACAGGTCAGTGGGTCTGGGATAACACAGAGGCTGTCACACAGTAAACTACTGATAAGCACACTTCTAAGTTCTCTCTCTCCTTCACCATGTTGAGACTGTGCAGCATAGACAGAGGAGCCAGCTGGGAGTGATCCAGTAGCAGGTTGTAAGCCAAGTCCAGGTGCTGTAGGGACGACAACTGCTCCACTCCTGCATAGGGTCACAGTCACACACACACAAATCAGACATCTATGCATCTCATACTGAGACGGGGGCAGAGTCAGCCATCCAAGACTAACAGAGACTTAGAGAGTACACTGAACAATAGGGAGACAGTTGGGGGAAGAGAGATGGGCAGATAGACAGTACTGGCAAACAAACGCTGGAGTATGCCAGTATATTAATATATTCCTAGCTTCCTGTTTATCTATAGCCCCCAACTGTTTGTGGACACAAGGCTGTAAACAGTTCCAAGGCTTTGATTGTCTGAAGTCCCTCTCTGTTCCAATACTGATAGAGGTCAGTTCAAGGGGTCATGCATAACAGATAGTCTTGAGGGAACTTGCAGATGGAATACTATTGCTAACTATTTGGTATTGATGATTTTTGGCATACGTTTAGGGATAAAATCAATATTAGGGCTGTGGTAAAAAAAAAAATGTTTTTTAAATATCCCATTATCTGTAGAGAAACCACCATACTATCATTAATTATAGCATGACCAGATGGTGTCTATCAGAGGTGTTACAGTACCGTTGATGGTCTCCAGCTCGTTGTTTCTGAGGATGAGAGTGAGGAGTTTGGCTCTGGAGCTCAAGCCCAGCGTTGGTGCTCTTTGGAGATTGTTATAGCCCAGGTTGAGGTGCTCTAGCTCACTCAGAGGCTGAGAGAGAAGGAGGAGAAAGACAGTAGATATGGAGATAGCCCAGTGCAGTAACTTACTGCATGTCTCCAACTCTGACCCCTCTCAACACACAGACACAAAACCTATCCAGAATTACCTTGAGAAAGTCAGCACACTCCTGGATTTTATTGTGACTAAGATCCAGAGACTTCAGAACATTCAGTAAACTCTAAAAAAGGCAGAGTGACTCACATTAAAACATGGCCAAAAAAGTGATACACATTAAAAACAAATGTCAAAGTCAGTGAATAAATAAACCAGAGAGCAGGAGCATGTCTTACCAGTGACTCATCCAGGCAGACTATAGCGTTGTAGCTGAAGTTGAGGGTGTGCAGCTCCAGCCAGGGCAGTGCAGAGCTGAGGTCTCCTCCACACAGAGACAGTAGCTCCTGTAACAATAACACTGGCTCAAACTACAACACAAAGGGGTCTGTTATTCAGAAAGAGAAAACAGTGAAGTGTGTGTGTGTTACCTCCAGGGAACTGAGGCTCTTGGAGCAGGTGAAGACCTCTAACTGAGAGTAGACTCCCCTCAGGTCCTCCAGACAGTGAGGGGGGATACGCTTCAACTGGGAGACAGAACAACAGGCCCAGAGTAAGCCAGATTCTTCTATATACAACATTTATACTGTTTTGTTACAAAGGAGAAGCGCACACATTTTCCTCCCATACCTCTAAGGACTTGAGAGACTTGAAAGGAAAGATCTTGACCACTGACTGAAGCCTCGACCCAGGTGGAGTGATGAGCTAGGAATGAAAAACCAAAGGCCAAAGAACATTATATAGAATGCCATAGCGCCACCTAGTGGCTCAATGAAATTCCTTAAGATGCCCACTTAACTCAGTTTTATAGTTGGAACATTTTTATTTATGAAGTGCTGAGCAAGTTATGCATACATCTATTAGAAAACTGTTCACAAATAGAGCAGGACACACACACACACACACACACACACCTTGAGGGAGACAGTCTTCTGCAGCACGTCAAACAGGAACTGGAGCTGCAGTAAGGAGGTGGTGTCAGCAGGGTGTGAGGGCAGAGCCAGGAAGCCATGTTGGTGAGTCCTGGAGAGGAGGTACTGCTCAAACAGACGACCTAGGTGCTGCAGAGAGTCTGCCTGTAGAGTCAGGGTACTGCTGCCGTCCAGTACAGATGTACCTGGAGAGAGGAGAGACAATGTTAACACACCACTTAAAACCAGCAGTTATCAAATATATGAAGCATGTAGCTACAGTGTAGCTATGAGGCCCTAATAATTTCGAACAACGTCAAAAGAACAGATTAGCAGGTCTGGGATAACAGGGGCTATGTCCAGAATATGTTTTGGGAGACAGACATGATTTCAAGAGAGGGTGGTGATGTTACTATACCATGATTCCGAAGCAGAGTGGCCAAGCTGTTGACAAGGGTGGATTGGCCATTGTGACATCCAGCCATCCTGCAGGTAAACAATGCGCCATAAAATAGATGAGAAGACCGAGACAGATGATTCTGGGGAAATGTGACACGTGCAAACAACCCAAACAATAGCAGAAATTGTTAAAATAAAAATACGTTCTCAACTTACAGTATAGAGATGATGGAAGCTAACTTGTAGAATACTGGTTAAATACCAGCTAGCGTGTTAGCTACATTGCAATGCAGGACCTGCAGTTGTTTGTGAACGTTAAACTGGGCTACTCACAAAGCCAACACGAATCTATCTCTAGCTAGCTGTTATAGCTTGTCTTGGATAGCATTCCACAGACTATTTCTTGAGATACCTTACCTATCTTATGTGACAGTCAAGCAGTGGTCAACATCGACATTCCCTTCCGATTGCCAGCAATACGACAAAAACATCAGTCAAATAACTTCAAG
Source organism: Oncorhynchus clarkii lewisi (assembly GCF_045791955.1). NCBI lineage: Eukaryota > Metazoa > Chordata > Actinopteri > Salmoniformes > Salmonidae > Oncorhynchus > Oncorhynchus clarkii. Next base: position 13,874,573 of record NC_092164.1, on the reverse strand, counting down.
TGTACTCGGTTGTCGATGTTGACATCTTCACTTGGACTGATGTCACGTGAGGAAGTTTCGAAAAAAATATACAGTGGCCCGGAGAAACCAAATTTCAAAAGGCTGAAACAGGCGTTTTCGTAACTTGTGCCAATCAATGGATATTGAAATGTTATAAATTAGCGAGACATCTCTAAAAATAAATGTACAAAATAGACTCAAATTTCAGATTCAGTCTGATTTCTTGGCCATAGCCACCACTAGATGGCTCCCTACCTTAAGAAGCAGGATCAAATCATAGGGGATCAACAATATTTACTTTATGACAGTGACAACGCAATGGGGCATTTCCAATTTGCTCATTTGTTAATCTTTATTAAGTGCATTCTGAGAACACTCAGCACATCTTTCTGGTATGCTTTATCGCCATTTTAAAATGTTCTGGATGTTATCTTTACAATGGAGTGGAAGGACAATACACAGTTTTCAACACTGCAAGAAGTAGCCAGATGTAACTATGCAAGGCACGCAAAATAGTATCGTTTAGCCTACTAAAGACTTTTAACAAATTTGTAATTGTGAGTAATTAAGTAAAGTAAGCATTTTTACAAATAGGCCTACTACCAATGCCTTTGCGGGGATCCTTTAAGTTTCCACCTTTTATACCAAATGTCCAAAACTAAGTGGTTTCTCTAATATAAGCCTGTACCGTTCATGTCTTGTTGCTAGGCAACACGCACACACGCACGCACACGCACACACAAGACAATCTTTTTCCATTCGGGACTGGGGATGTTTCCATGTAAGGATTTATGTACGGTAATTTGGTAAACATTTCCATCCACTGAGATGCTCTGGCAGGAAAGGTTCTCTGCAGACCAAGCATACACTGAAAGCATGTTGGGACTGTTTCAAATTCCCCGATTTTTGGGATTGCATTAAAATCAAGCAATATGATTTATGTTACAAAAAACATGGACCAACTAAACATTGTGGATTAGTTGGTTGCATTTTTATGGGTGGAAATGCCTTCTAAAAAAATCTCTAATTGTGTGACCTTGATTTTCCATTTCAGTTTAGACCATTCAGTCTGCCATCTTCTGTTTGAGATTCTCAATGTATGATCATATGGTTACAGAAGTAAACACATACACAATGCTTAGGTTATGTTTAGATGTTTAGATGTCTTTGTGTGTATGAAGTGTTGGATTACGTTTATATTGGCCCATAGATCTGTGAATAAAAAGTTTTCCACAATCCTCAACATTTCTCTATTTATCCAATCAGTGACTCAGTCAAATGAATGTCAATTAAGTCTAATCAACACACTAAATAAACCATGCTCCTTCACTGTCCAAACGCTGCTCTCAAAATGGAAGAACAATACCTGACCATCCCCCAGCAAGCACATGTAACCTAGCCTGAAACCTAGCCTGGAACCTAGCCTGGAACTCCTGGACCCTGGCCTAGAACCTAGCCTGAAACCTAGCCTGGAACCTAGCCTGAAACCTAACCTAGTCCCACATCTGTTTGGGCTATTTTTCTGTGTGACACTTACCAAAAGGGTTGACAAAACAGCACAAAAATATCTGTGACCAGGCTACGGAAAACCTCCACCTCCTTTGTGGCCTTTTGCACTGTAGGCTAAATGTAAATACAACATGGTTGTAAAACGATTCCTCTACTGGCTCATAATTGGCAGAAAACGGAGGGATGATTCAGGATCGGGACATGTCAAGTCAAGGCTTTTCTTCGTCCAGAACAAGGTCAAAGGACCATATCACTGTCCCTTTGTCTTCACTGCATTCCAAGGGCTTGTTTTAACTGTTGCAAGTGAACCAGTACTGTTTACTTGTAGCCCTGAACAAATCAGGCCTGTTAGAAGGCTTCGGCAGGTTGGATTAAAGCTTTCTGGGATCTGTTGTAGCAGCTTACTGTACTGTACTGTACTGTACTGTACTGGACTGGACTGTACTGGACTGTACTGTACTGTACTGTACTGTGCTGTATGTCAGAGAGAGAGAGAGAGAGAGAGAGCGAAACCTCACTAGTAAAATATAACATGTGAGTCAGTAAACTTCTCAGGTCACAATTCATCACAATACAAACACAGGGTGTGCCCAGGCATCAGGCCAGGCTACTGTTCTTATACATTATAGTCAGTATAGCCAGGATACTGTTCTAATACATTATAGTCATTATAGCCAGGATACTGTTCTAATACATTATAGTCAGTATAGCCAGGATACTGTTCTAATACATTATAGTCAGTATAGCCAGGATACTGTTCTAATACATTATAGTCATTATAGCCAGGATACTGTTCTAATACATTATAGTCATTATAGCCAGGATACTGTTCTAATACATTATAGTCATTATAGCCAGGATACTGTTCTAATACACTATAGTCAGTATAGCCAGGATACTGTTCTAATACATTATAGTCATTATAGCCAGGATACTGTTCTAATACACTATAGTCAGTATAGCCAGGATACTGTTCTAATAGATTATAGTCAGTATAGCCAGGATACTGTTCTAATACATTATAGTCAGTATAGCCAGGATACTGTTCTAATACATTATAGTCATTATAGCCAGGATACTGTTCTAATACATTATAATCAGTATAGCCAGGATACTGTTCTAATATATACAAATATAAACAGGTCATCCAACTGTGCTAGGCCCATATCGGAAATATGCCCTTTTCTAATCAAAGGGATTTCTGCTCAGTGTTGTAATGTTTCACTTCATATCAATCAAATGTTATTCGTCACATGCTTCGATAACAACAGGTGTGGACTAACAGTGAAATGCCTACTTACACATATTGAAATGAACTATAGCTCTTTACATATGCATAGAAACAGATAATGTATTCATTCACTGCATGAGGAGATCTCACCCAGCACTCGCTATCAATGTGGACCTGTACTTTATCTAGTGTGTATATTGACTTAATAATTCTGGGGGGAATTTTAGGTAGCTGAACTTGATGGGAATGGCATTGCAATAACCACTGGCCAGATACTGTGGCATGTTACCCCATTACCTGGTGGCCGTCCCCAGACACTGGGCAAACTCTAGCCCCAGGCCTTGTTTATGAACCAGGCCTTCTCTGCTTCTTCTCCCCAATGTTGCTTTTTATAAAATGACATATGAGGTTCTATGCAAACACCCCCAGCATCATCCAGATGCCCCCTAAGATACTGGCCCCTTCAGAGGGGCCCTTTCTCCTCGAGTCCGCCCTCAAGGCCGAGCCGGGATGCCGACCGTAAATAGGTGAAATACCATGAAATCAGAGGGCACCCACAAAACAAAATAATCCACATTTATATCTGTGACTCCCTGCCTGGCTGGAGAGTATGGTTACAGTATATATGCAATGTTTATTTCTGTGCCCTTAAATAAACAGCAATTAGTCTCCCGGGCAACCACAGCACTCACTGGACGGGTTAATGGGAGCTTGTTTGGTATGTAAGCACGACACCTCAGCGCCTGGCCCCAGCTGATCAATAGGCAACATACACAGTGCCCACCAGGTAGGGAATGGCATGCAGCGCCTGGGCAGGGCTTTCATTAAGTGTCAATGGACATGGAAGGAATGCTTTTTGTTTATGTTTGTTTATTTGTTTATTTTCTGGAAGAGGGTGCATGCTGATAAAAATAAACATGCTACAGTATGGAATATTGCCTCTCTCAGTCTCAGGCCCAGCCAAGGGAATGCTGCCTCGTTTTCCTCCATTGAGCTGCATGATACTACCACATAGAACATTCTCTTCTTGCCTTTCCCTATTGTACAGTGTATTTTTTGCACATTTCCAACAATAGTACTATTACAAATAGGCTGCATCGCCTATAATGCGGATAGTATCTAGAACTTACAATTCTTAGTTTCCATTGATCAGAATCATTTTAAATAGAACGTTTATAGGGCATCACTTCAGCGTATCCTATGTGTGTTTGGGTTTGTCTGACAGTTATTTCTGCTTGTTGTAATAAATCACCAAATCTATCTATATACAGGCCTCATCAACATCAACAGTTGGCCAGAGACATAATGTAAGTTGATTACAAAATAACAAGTCATTTGGACTGGTCTTAGGTATACTTGTGCATGAAAACTTGAGAGGCTATATAATATTTTCGTCATAGCACAAAATTGCCTGTTAGGGTTTGCCTGCTACTCTTTCATACGCACCACTGGTCTGACGAGCTGTCAATTAATCTGCGGTTGGTAGGACCCTGCAGAACTCAACCCATCCGCTGGCTTCACCTGTTCGCATGCACAGTTATTTTACCTGGAGTTGCGTTCCATTGCCTCACTAAATGACAAGACGTTCCACACCGAGGATGATATCGTATTCAGGCTGCAGCTTGCTGCTGCTGTCGGTGGCTTTCGTGGGAGCTTCTTTCGCGGAGATGGTCTTCCGTTGCCCGAGTTGCACCGCTGAACGTCAGGCTGCGTGCCCGAAGCTCACCGAGACCTGTGCAGAGATTGTGCGCGAACCGGGCTGCGGTTGCTGCCCGGTGTGCGCCCGGCAAGAGGGCGAGTTATGTGGCGTGTACACCCCGAGATGCTCCAGCGGACTCCGGTGTTACCCGAAGCCGGACTCCGATCTGCCTCTCGAGCAGCTGGTCCAGGGGCTGGGGCTGTGCGGACACAAAGTGGTCACCGAGCCCACGGGGAGCCAGGAGCACCGGGAGAAATTTAGCGGTCAGTTTCAACAAGCTTGATACATTTACAGTGTTATAATGGAACAGAGAGGACGTTTGGGAAGTATGATCATTAGTAGGCGTTAATCTGTAATTGCTTTGTCATTGGGATGGTTTACAGCCCTTAGCGTGGACCGTATTGTGATTTATTTAATTCGCAGCAGTCTAAGCTAATGATTTTGGCGTCCATTTGCTCATAGAAACATTGAAACTGTAATTAACCCGCTCTAAAACGCCTATTTATTTGAATGATTTGTTATTACACAGGTATAACACTTTTATAACACCATTTTATCAAGGTACTTTTGCCTTTTATATGTACCGAATTGAACTGCAAATGCTCTAAGCCTGTATTTGGCATTGGGCTATATGTCCTAATCACAAATGAAAGAAACGTATGCAGGTAGTATCATCCATCAGTCTCCAACAACAACCAGAACTACACTGGACTAGTTTGACTTATTGACCTCCATGTGTTGACTTATTGGACCCTTGCTGGAATCCAATAGACTCCCTTACCTATCAATATTATTCCTGTATAACATACACTGTATAAGCAAGCCTATACTGTAAGATTACTGCTTGATTATACCATTAAATAACATTCCCAGCTTGTGTTTTACACAGAAATCCCAAAACATTCCTATTTAATTGGATAACATGAGAGAGGAGAGAGAAGTAAAATAATGCCACATTGATTGGCAATTTGGACTTTGTACTTTGACCCCAACCACTGTCAACTAGTGTCAACTGGAGTGTTTGTTGAAGCTCGTTCAGTATGGTGTGATTTCTACTAAACCTAATGTCAATGTCCCCATCTGCCAAATGTAACATTTGATTAGATTATGAAGGAGAACCTGTGATTCCTGAAAAGTTCAAATGGATTAGGGCCAGGTCACCACAGACAGTAGCACTAGAAATGCACGTGGAGTAACCTACACTTGCACATGTAGCCAGAGATAAGTTGGGTCTTAGGAGGTAGTGGTGTTCTAATACTATTTCTATGGTGGAACTCTTCCTGAAATAGCTACTTGCAGTCTGCTTTGCTACAGCCAGATGCCACAGTCCTAGCCTACAGTACAGGGAATTGCCATGACGCCATCCTATATTTCTCTGCTCAAACTGTTTCTTTTCTACTCTGTTTCTATGTATTCACAGCCTGGCATATAAGGGATGGGTTACACCTGGGTTACACAGTACTATCATGTACACCTGGGTTACACAGTACTATCATGTACACCTGGGTTACACAGTACTATTATGTACACCTGGGTTACACAGTACTATTATGTACACCTGGGTTACACAGTACTATTATGTACACCTGGGTTACACAGTACTATTATGTACACCTGGGTTACACAGTACTATCATGTACACCTGGGTTACACAGTACTATCATGTACACCTGGGTTACACAGTACTATTATGTACACCTGGGTTACACAGTACTATTATGTACACCTGGGTTACACAGTACTATTATGTACACCTGGGTTACACAGTACTATTATGTACACCTGGGTTACACAGTACTATTATGTACACCTGGGTTACACAGTACTATTATGTATACATGGATTACACAGTACTGTTATGTACACCTGGGTTACACAGTACTGTTATGTACACCTGGGTTACACAGTACTATTATGTACACCTGGGTTACATAGTACTATAATGTACACCTGGGTTACACAGTACTATAATGTACACCTGGGTTACACAGTACTATTATGTACACCTGGGTTACACAGTACTATTATGTACACCTGGGTTACACAGTACTATTATGTACACATGGATTACACAGTACTGTTATTTACACCTGGGTTACACAGTACTGTTATGTACACCTGGGTTACACAGTACTGTTATGTACACCTGGGTTACACAGTACTATTATGTACACCTGGGTTACATAGTACTATAATGTACACCTGGGTTACACAGTACTATAATGTACACCTGGGGTATACAGTTCTATAATGTACTTCAGACAGAATTCACAGTATGTTACCTGTAAAAACAAAATGAGGCAATGTTTATATGACTCCCTTTCAAACAGTGCCTTATTAACCACTTTCTTGCAGGTTTAAGCATCCCAGTATACGGAGTGATATAAACTTCTGGACACAATCTGGTGTGTCCACGAGATTATGCAAAAAGCAGCCCCGGTTACACACGTTTCCTACACGTTTTCATTGTCTAAATAGGCCGACGTGCAAAACCACAATCTATGACAACTCAGGCCATGGTAGCTACATCACATTTCCTGCTTGTTGAAACAGAGTAAACCTTGGGATAATTAATAGCAGTAACACTTCACTTTAATAAAGGGCTTGTTTAATAAAGGGCTTGATTAATAAAGGGCTTGTGTAATAAAGGGCTTGTGTAATAAAGGGCTTGATTAATAAAGGGCTTGATTAATAAAGGGCTTGTGTAATAAAGGGCTTGATTAATAAAGGGCTTGTGTAATAAAGGGCTTGATTAATAAAGGGCTTGATTAATAAAGGGCTTGATTAATAAAGGGCTTGTGTAATAAAGGGCTTGTTTAATAAAGGGCTTGTGTAATTAAGGGCTTGTTTAATAAAGGGCTTGATTAATAAAGGGCTTGTTTAATTAAGGGCTTGTTTAATAAAGGGCTTGTTTAATAAAGGGCTTGTGTAATTAAGGGCTTGTTTAATAAAGGGCTTGATTAATAAAGGGCTTGTTTAATTAAGGGCTTGTTTAATAAAGGGCTTGTTTAATAAAGGGCTTGTTTAATAAAGGGCTTGATTAATAAAGGGCTTGTTTAATTAAGGGCTTGTTTAATAAAGGGCTTGTTTAATTAAGGGCTTGATTAATAAAGGGCTTGATTAATAAAGGGCTTGATTAATAAAGGGCTTGTGTAATAAGGAGTTTGTGAGGAGTTTATAGGATCAGTTTATAATTCAAACTAAAAAAGCATTGGTTAACAGTCACATCCGCTCATGTATCAAAATAATCATCTCTTAACTTACCTGTCTTTCTCATCTGGCAGAACACACGTAATACACACAAATGCAATGAGTTGTCGCATAAAGCTTACTTCTTACTGTTATTATGTGAACACATGTTATAACCAAGGAAAACGTGTTCTGCATTCTCCAAGATTGGATCACTGGGAAATGCAGAGCACCCTATATGCATTCCTTCATGCTACTCATCTCATGCTATACAGGCCTTAATGCATGACTGGCATCCATGGAAGACGTGATATGAAAACCCTCCTCAGTGTCTGTGGTGCACCCCGTGTCTCCTCCTTACCTAAACCCTGTGGTGGATGGGCATCTTTATTAGCCCACCAGCCTACGCCTAGACAGTAGCCCCTCATTGTCAATATCAAGTGGTACAGCTACAGTCGGTTTACTGTGACGCGTCAGAGAAGGATGTAAATAGAGACGTTGGGGCGAGATTGATTCCACAACAGGCAGACGGAGAGTATATCATATTATTACGTAAAGACACGTCGTAGTCAATAATACATCACGCGAATACAAAAACATACTATTAAAAATATATATTTAAGAGAAGGGTAGTGTCCCAAATGGTTCCCTATAATGGGTCCTGGGAAAAAGTAGTGCACTCCTTTGCAAAAGAGACCCTGCTAAAATAAAGGTTAACTTAATAGGGTGCTATTTGAGACACACCAAGGTTCATCACTCATCCTCCCATCAGGATCACATCGTTGGGCTGCCACTTATCCAACAGAGGGAGGGTTACCCCACCCACAACCCCACCCACAACCCCACCCACAACCCAACAAAAGACCAACAAAAAAAACTCTCAAAGCTTTACAAGGAAAACAGATCCTGACCATCTGGCTGCAACTGGGCGGTGGAATAACACAGCTCCCTAACGAGGGGTATTCATCTGTACCTGCATGGGTCCACTGCCGGGGTGCCCAGCCCCCTAGACGGTGCCCGCAGGCCCGAAATAGCCCCTGATAATCCCTCCTGCTTCTCTAAAACACAGACATCACTGCCATCCACCCCTGGGGCTGCAACTTCACCCGAAGCCATGCTAAGAATCTCAGCGTGCCTCAGACGCGTTCCAGAATAAACCTGCTCCCTTTCTCTCTCACTCTGCTTTTCTCTCCCTTTCATTCTTTCTCTCTCTCTCTCTCTCTCTCTCTCTCTCTCTCTCTCTCTCTCTCTCTCTCTCCCCCCTTTCTTTCTTTCTTTCTTTCTTTCTCTCGCTGGCTCCCTCCCTCCTTCCACTCCCTCCCTCCCTCCCTCTCTCTCTTCGGTGCTTGGAGAAAACACAAGCTATGTCTGTAATGTTACTGAGCTGAGTGGGGTTGGAAGGGGACCTGTGAAAGGGCTTTGCAGGGGATAGGGCTGGCTTCGACAGATGGTTTGATGTTTCTTCACCGAAGATAATGGAGTTGAAGGAGATTTAAGTGCTGGGTATGTGTGTACAGAAGGAGGCCAATGCATTTGGCTGCTGCAATCACCCAAGATCTGTTGTTCATGGCTAGCCCGATGGCTGCAGGCAGAGCTATTGTCTTAGGAATTGATCCTTGTATGATGGTGGTTTGTGTATCAAGGCCAGTTGACTTGTTACATTGGCGCCATGACTTGGATCACATGTCTGGTGTAGGGTTGCTAAATTCATTTTCATCTTTCAACAAATTCCCTGGTTTTCCAGAAATCCTGGTTGGAGGATTCTGGATATCCTGATTATTCCCCCCTGACTCCGGGGGAGCCTCCAACCGGGATTTCGTGCGAACCAGAGAATTTATTGAAAGTCCCAGAAATGCAACCGTAATCTGGTGTCCTATCGTCTCTGTTAATCTGAACTTTTCAGACCTCAAAAGTGGCCTAATGTCAAGGTCACGTCTACAGGCCTCAATCCCAAAGGAATGGGAAAGATGGGCACCATCTCTCTCCCCTCTCTCTCTATTCTCTGTATGTGTGTGCTGTAATTGTCCGTGCTGCCCTGCAGGTTTGATGGGCTCTGGCTTGCCTCCGTCTCCCTGTCTCTCTGTCCTCCTGAGCCAGGTGTGTGTGTCCCAAATGGCAAAATACTCCCTTTTCCCTATATAGTGCACTACTTTAAACCAGAGTCATACAGTGTTGTTTGGGACGCATCCAGAGTCCCAGGTTTAGCCTGCAGTCAGTTAGTTCAGGGGTGGATAGATGCCTGGCTGGGTGCAGCCGGTGTCTACGTGTCAGGACCTGCCCAGCCCCAGCTAGCTTCACGCTGTGGAGGAGCCTCTCAGGCCAGATAGCCTGGCTGTGAGGTAAACACACTTGCTCTGTGCTGACTGTGTGATTCTAGGAGGAGAGTCCTAGCAGGCCTTGTAAAGGATAATGGGAAGCAGTTATGGAGCTGGCTCTTTTTAACTACAGCTCCCCAAAGTGCTTTACTGTACAGTCGTGGCCAAAAGTTTTGAGAATGACACAAATATTAACTTTCACAAAGTTTGCTGCATCAGTGTCTTTAGATATTTCTGTCAGATGTTACTATGGAATACTGAAGTATAATTACAAGCATTTCATAAGTGTCAAAGGCTTTTATTGATAATTACATTAAGTTTATGCAAAGAGTCAATATTTGCAGTGTTGACCCTTCTTTTTCAAGATCTCTGCAATCCACATTGGCATGCTGTCAATTAACTTCTGGGCCACATCCTGACTGATGGCAGCCTATTCTTGCATAATCAATGATTGGAGTTTGTGGGTTTTTGAATTTGTGGGTTTTTGCTTGTCCACCCGCCTCTTGAGGATTGACCACAAGTTCTCAATGGGATTAAGGTCTGGGGATTTTCCTGGCCATGGACCCAAAATATCAAAGTTTTGTTCCCCGAGCCACTTAGTTATCACTTTTGCCTTATGGCAAGGTGCTCCATCATGCTGAAAAAGTCATTGTTCATCACTAAACTGTTCCTGGATGGTTGGAAGAAGTTGCTCTCGGAGGATGTGTTGGTACCATTCTTTATTCATGGCTGTGTTCTTAGGAAAAATTGTGAGTGAGCCCACTCCCTTGGCTGAGAAACAACCCCACACATGAATGGTCTCAGGATGCTTTACTGTTGGCATGACACAGGACTAATGGTAGCGCTCACCTTGTCTTCTCCGGGCAAGCTTTTTTCCAGATGCCCCAAACAATCGGAAAGGGGATTCATCAGAAAAATTACTTTACCCCAGTCCTCAGCAGTGACACCAGGCCATCCTCCAAAAGTCTTCGCCTCACTGTGCGTGCAGATGCACTCACACCTGCCTGCTGCCATTCCTGAGCAAGCTCTGTACTGGTGGTGCCCCGATCCCGCAGCTGAATCAACTTTAGGAGACGGTCCTGGCGCTTGCTGGACTTTCTTGGGTGCCCTGAAGCCTTCTTCACAAAAATGTAACCGCTCTCCTTGAAGTTCCTGATGATCCGATAAATGGTTGATTTAGGTGCAATCTTATTGGCAGCAATATTCTTGCCTGTGAAGCCCTTTTTGTGCAAAGCAATGATGACGGCACGTGTTTCCTTGAAGGTAACCATGGTTGAGAGAGGAAGAACAATGATTCCAAGCACCACCCTCCTTTTGAAGCTTCCAGTCTGTTATTCAAACCCAATCAGCATGACAGAGTGATCTCCAGCCTTGTCCTTGCCAACACTCACACCTGTGTTAACGAGAGAATCATTGACATGATGTCAGCTTGTCCTTTTGTGGCAGGACTGAAATGCAGTGGAAATGTTTTGGGGGGGATTCAGCTCATTGGCATGGCAAAGAGGGACTTTGCAGTTAATTGCAATTAATCTGATCACTCTTCATAACATTCTGGAGTATATGCAAATTGCCATCATACAAACTGAGGCAGCAGACTTTGTGAAAATGTATATTTGTGTCATTCTAAAAAACTTTTGGCCACGACTATACAGTCAATTGTGAAGGTGATACGTTATATATACACATAAACACAGGGAAATACAGTATCATTATCACTATGCTGGCCCTAGAGTGAGGTAATATTCATGTATTACACAATAAGTCACATTGAGATTAAAGGGGATAATTAAAGGGATCATTTGAACCATGAATGTGTGTTGGTTTGACCTATCCAGTCTCCCCTTCTCCAGCCATGGGCCATCTGCTCAGTTGACTAGAGTCTAGACTGTCAGACATGAATCTTCTCTCCTTTGTGCTGTTCTGGGAATTTGACAAACTTCAGCTATTAAAAAAGCAAGGAAGCCACTCATCCCTTTTGTCTGCTGTATTAATTCAAGCAGTGGACCGAAGAACAAAGTAAAAACAATGGAGCTGCAGCTCTGTTGACGTTGCAAAGCCCAGGCCCACCTCTGTGGATCGGTGGAACAGAGTGTACTGCAGGAACGGGGCCCCCTTAGAGTGGGGTCCTGACCCTGTCCGTGTGTGTCTCTGTGTGTCTCTGTGTGTCTCTGTGTGTGTGCGCGTGTGTGTGTGTGTGTGTGTGTGTGTGTGTGTGTGTGTGTGTGTGTGTGTGGTTTTTAATAGACTCAAACCTTCTTAGGTTTCCTCCATGAAACTGGAATCAGTATATTACAGTTGGAGACAGTTGGGATTATCTATTAGATGAAAACAACATAATTTGTGTGTGTGTGTGTGTGTGTGTGTGTGTGTGTGTGTGTGTGTGTGTGTGTGTGTGTGTGTGTGTGTTTAGGGATGTATAAGTGTGTGTGTGTGTGTTTTTGTGCATGTCTCACACCTGATTCCAGTTTACTTCTGCCCTTTGTTCTGCAAAGGACACTGAGAGCACAAAGAGTTTCATGCGGGGAGCTGAAGTTAGATCTGATAGTTTCATGAGGAGAGCTGAAGTTAGATCTGACAGTTTCATGAGGAGAGCTGAAGTTAGATCTGATGGATTCATGAGGAGAGCTGAAGTTAGATCTGATAGTTTCATGAGGAGAGCTGAAGTTAGATCTGATAGTTTCATGAGGAGAGCTGAAGTTAGATGTTTAGATCTGATAGTTTCATGAGGAGAGCTGAAGTTAGATGTTTAGATCTGATAGTTTCATGAGGAGAGCTGAAGTTAGATGTTTAGATCTGATAGTTTCATGAGGAGAGCTGAAGTTAGATCTGATGGATTCATGAGGAGAGCTGAAGTTAGATCTGATGGATTCATGAGGAGAGCTGAAGTTAGATCTGATAGTTTCATGAGGAGAGCTGAAGTTAGATCTGATAGTTTCATGAGGAGAGCTGAAGTTAGATCTGATAGTTTCATGAGGAGAGCTGAAGTTAGATCTGACAGTTTCACGAGGAGAGCTGAAGTTAGATCTGATAGTTTCACGAGGAGAGCTGAAGTTAGATGTTTAGATCTGATAGTTTCACGAGGAGAGCTGAAGTTAGATCTGACAGTTTCACGAGGAGAGCTGAAGTTAGATCTGATAGTTTCACGAGGAGAGCTGAAGTTAGATGTTTAGATCTGATAGTTTCATGAGGAGAGCTGAAGTTAGATGTTTAGATCTGATAGTTTCACGAGGAGAGCTGAAGTTAGATCTGATAGTTTCATGAGGAGAGCTGAAGTTAGATCTGATAGTTTCATGAGGAGAGCTGAAGTTAGATCTGATAGTTTCACGAGGAGAGCTGAAGTTAGATGTTTAGATCTGATAGTTTCATGAGGAGAGCTGAAGTTAGATCTGATGGATTCATGAGGAGAGCTGAAGTTAGATGTTTAGATCTGATAGTTTCATGAGGAGAGCTGAAGTTAGATCTGATAGTTTCATGAGGAGAGCTGAAGTTAGATCTGATAGTTTCATGAGTAGAGCTGAAGTTAGATGTGATAGTTTAATAAGGAGAGCTGAAGTTAGATCTGATAGTTTCATGAGGAGAGCTGAAGTTAGATCTGATAGTTTCATGAGGAGAGCTGAAGTTAGATCTGATAGTTTCATGAGGAGAGCTGAAGTTAGATCTGATAGTTTCATGAGGAGAGCTGAAGTTACAGTAGATCTGATGGTTTCATGAGGAGAGCTGAAGTTAGATGTTTAGATCTGATAGTTTCATGAGGAGAGCTGAAGTTAGATCTGATAGTTTCATGAGGAGAGCTGAAGTTAGATCTGATAGTTTCATGAGGAGAGCTGAAGTTAGATCTGATAGTTTCATGAGGAGAGCTGAAGTTAGATCTGATAGTTTCATGAGGAGAGCTGAAGTTAGATCTGGTAGTTTCATGAGGAGAGCTGAAGTTAGATCTGATGGATTCATGAGGAGAGCTGAAGTTAGATCTGATAGTTTCGTGAGGAGAGCTGAAGTTAGATCAGATAGTTTCATGAGGAGAGCTGAAGTTAGATCTGATAGTTTCATGAGGAGAGCTGAAGTTACAGTAGATCTGATGGTTTCATGAGGAGAGCTGACGTTAGATGTTTAGATCTGATAGTTTCATGAGGAGAGCTGAAGTTAGATCTGATAGTTTCATGAGGAGAGCTGAAGTTAGATCTGGTAGTTTCATGAGGAGAGCTGAAGTTAGATCTGATAGTTTCATGAGGAGAGCTGAAGTTAGATCTGATAGTTTCATGAAGAGAGCTGAAGTTAGATCTGCCACTGTTGAGTCGTCAACAAACTTAATGATGGTGTTGAAGTCGTACTTGACCACTCAGTCGTGGGTGAACAGGGAGTACAGGAGGGGACTAAGCACGCACCCCTGAGGGGCCCCAGTGTTGAGGATCAGCATGGCAGATGTGTTGTTGCCTACCCTTACCACCTGGGGGTGGCCCATCAGGAAGTCCAGGATCCAGTTGCAGAGGGAGGTGTTTAGTCCCTGGGTCCTTGGCTTAGTGATGAGCTTTGTGGGCGCTATGGTGTTGAACGCTGACCTGTAGTCAATGAACAGCATTCTCACATATGTGTTCCTTTTGTCCAGGTGGGAAAGGAAGTGTGGAGTGCGATTAAGATTGCATCTGTTGGGGTGGTATGCAAATTGGAGTGATCTAAGGTTTCTGGAATGATGGTGTTGTGAGCCATGACCAGCCTTTCAAAGCACTTCATGGCTACCGACGTGAGTGCTACAGGGCGGTAATCATTTAGGCAGGTTACCTTCACTATCTTAGGTACAGGGACTATGGTGGTCTGTTTGAAACATGTAGGTATTTCATATTATAAATCTATTGGATTGTGAACGTCAGAGGGACCCCTCTTGCTCCTTCCTTAGTGTAGAATACACTTCACTTAAGGGCCGGCCAAGCCTGTTATATCTTATTTATATCTTATAACCTATAACCTTATAACATCTGTCGTTAATAGTGGTATGTCACTGGACAGCCTGACAGTACAGAGAGTTTGTAAACAATACATTACTCTGAAAGTTTATTCATCTAAGATTTCCTCAAAACAAGGTCCAGCCAACTGTTTCCTCCCCCCTGCCGTTTCTGTTATTCTTCCATTTTGACGGTCCCAGAGCCCTGGGAGAGCTGCTAGTGGGCCCTCAGCCACCGCTCTGTCTGTTGTCAGGAATAGCATGGACAGCTAGTGGACTCGCAGGGCCAGGCCCCCTGCATTGTTTGGTTGATGTTTAACCACACGTTATCTGGTCAAACAGCTGAGGACTTCTACCTCCCTTCCCCAGATAGTGTGGTGTGTTAGTTCTGGGTGGTTGCTGTTCAAGCTTTCGTTCTAATCAGTCGAACATGAAAATGAGCTAGTGCCCTTTCATGACATGCCTTGACATTGGAGGTGAGGAGTACACTAGTCATAGCAAGTGAAGGTGCCCCAGAATTAACAGAAAAGTGTACACAGACAGAATCATATGTTCACTATTGGTTCTCATTCTTGGAAGTTAAAATGGAAAAAATAAACAAATAATAATATTTCACAATATTTTTGAAAAAGATCCAAAATATTGCACCTTTAAAGATGTATCTATTTCCGCTGAAAAATTCACCATGCATGCCATTGCCAAATGTACTAAAGCCAACCTGCTGGCCCTATCATTTCTCATTTCATGAAGGAAGGTGCAGTATACTTAATCATTCACATGGTTGAGCTTTTCTGTGATGTAATGACAATATAACAACAATGTTATGACAGTCTTGTAATGAACGATCAATTGATTTAATGGAACTGGTTTCCATAGAGCTGTTTTGACTGTGTTTGTATGTATGTGTGTGTGTGTGTGTGTGTGTGTGTGTGTGTGTGTGTGTGTGTGTGTGTGTGTGTGTGTGTGTGTGTGAGTGTGAGTGCGTGTGTGTGTGTGTGCGTATGTGCATGTATCCTGTGTCTGCGTGCGTGTCTGTCCCTCAGGGGAGGTGGTGGACATCCTGGACACGAGCCTGACAGAAATCCCCCCGGTGAGGAAGGCCACTAAGGACAACCCATGGCTGGGGCCCAAGGAGAACGCTATGCGCCAGCACCGACAGGAGATGAAGACCAAGATGAAGAGTAACAAGCCAGAGGACCCCAAAACTCCCCGCGGCAAGCAGGTTAGTAAACACCTAGTACTAAACAGTTAGGCTACATCCCATATAGCACCCTATTCCCTTAATATGGGCCCTGGTTAAAAGTAGTGCCTTATATAGGGAACAGGGTGCCATTTGAGACGCTGCCTTGGTAAACCGAGACCATTAGTGGGTCGCATCTGTTAGTAAACAGTTAGTGAACCTGGGATCATGATTAGCAGTGTCCATGTCCCTTTAGGAAGGAGTCAGTCTTAACAGAACCTAGTGCACTGCTGCCATCTTCTGGAGCAGACATGATGGTGTCCAGCAGCTAACAATGTCTTACTGCCAATTTGGACAGTTAAGGTCAGCTTTTTCAATCGGAAAATGTAGATAAGCATTTCTATTGGACAAGAGAGCCCTCCGTTTGACAACGTTTGCCCCCATTTGAAGCGTACTGAACGTGACCATGGGGAAGGTGTAAATGTTTCACACGTGACAGTACAAGACCCTCCTGTTGAAAACTGTATTGTTTCCTTGAAGTCGGGCCTGGCGTCCTGTTGTAGACCGACCTAGGAAAATACTTTGGTAGTACTTTATAATAACCCCTCGGAACAAAGCATCTATAATGGATTAATAAATAGTTTATTCATCATTACACCCACATATGTAAATGTTAGTAAGACAGGAATTCACATATTTGTATTTATATTGTTGAATAACTATGTCAAAATAATTAACACGATCGTTCATAAGATGTTTAATATCGGTCCTTATAAACCATCTACTAATCATTAGTTAAGTGTTCTTGCGTGACCTCATTTAAAGTGAGCGCTGTTTATACTTTATAAATGCTTCGTAAATGTTCAGTGTAACCAGTGTAATTTCTCACAAAAAGATGGACATGCCATTGGTAGACATTCCAGCAGTACCTGAATAAACGGTTTACTAAACTATTATAAATGCTTTATTTCAAGATGTTATTATAAACTAGTACCAGTACTTATTTTCCCACATTGAGTGATTTTCCTTGAGGATAATGATTTTGGCATTTCACGGATGCCAAGTTTAAACTAGAACCATTTGCCCCGGATATTAGCGAGTCTTGGCAACACATCAAAACCCATCAGGAGAGACTGTAAGTGCAAAGAAATGAACATTCCAATCGTTTTACTATTGATGAAGCCATAAAACCTACAGAAAGAGGGCGATCAGGTGCTTTGGCAATAATCCATGAATAGAATTAGTCATGCAAATAAAATTTACTCTCAGTTATACCTGTGAGAGAAACATTTTCATGTGAATTAATAATTGTATTCTATATTTTGGTAGTGCTGTTCATTTCATTTCCTGTGGATTATTATTCCTCCGAGAATCCAGCTCTTAACCTTTGTAGATGATTTTGGAGAATGTTTTATTTATTTTCTCAAACAGTGGTCTGAAGGTATTGCTGGGTCATTAATCATGTAGTCTCCCTAGGCCGAAGGTTTGCCTCCCACTATGTATCCAATGTTCCAGCACACATGTCTGCTGACAGTACCAGCATCGGTTGGGACAAGAGGCGGAAATGGGACTCGAGCAGGAAATCAGTCCAGAGCCTTTCCGTTCATGTCCTGACGCAAACATTAGCCTACCACCGGACACAAAAATCTGTATTTTAGCTAGATATTTTCAATGAGTGTATATGGCAAGTAAGTTGTTTGCTTGTGCCATGACAGCTAACGTTAGCGTTACAAGTTTACAACGTTGTTTTTCACGAGCAGAAATCCCGTCTGCTTTTTAAGCCCGTCCAAACCAAACTCGTAATATATTCTGAAGAGCACCCTGCCCGGGAATTGAGATATGTACATATAGCTAGAAATAAGCTAACCGATAGTAAACAGTAGCAGCAGCGTGTGTGATAAGTCAAAAACGTTAGTGCAAAAACGGTCAATGCAGATAGTCCGGGTAGCTATGTGGTTAACTATTCAAATAATTATTTTGCAGTCTCATGGCTTGGGGGTAGAAGTTCAGAGTCCTGTTGGTTCCAGACATGGTGCATTGGTACTACTTGCCGTGCAGTAGCAGAGAGAACAGTCTATGACTTGGGTGGCTGGAATCTGACCATTTTTAGAGCCTTCCTCTGACACCGCCTGGTATAGAGGTCCTGGATGGCAGGGAGCTCGGCCCCAGTGTAATAGTCAGAGACTATTAATCATGTGAATGGTGTTGCCTGTTGCTGCAAGGTCTGAGATTTCCCAGACTATTAATCATGTGACTGGTGTTGCCTGTTGTGTACTGTAGATTCAGTGTCAGCAGGAGCTGGACCAGGTGCTGGAGAGGATATCTAAGATGCCCTTCAGAGACAACCGAGGCCCACTGGAAGACCTGTATGCCCTGCACATCCCCAACTGTGATATGAGGGGGCAGTATAACCTCAAACAGGTGACTACACCCTGCACATCCCCAACTGTGACAAGAGGGGGCAGTATAACCTCAAACAGGTGACTACACCCTGCACATCTCCAACTGTGATAAGAGGGGGCAGTATAACCTCAAACAGGTGACTACACCCTGCACATCCGCAACTGTGACAGGGGGGGCAGTGTACCCTCAAACAGTTGACTACACCCTACGCATCCCCAACTGTGACAAGAGGGGGCAGTATAACCTCAAACAGGTGACTACACCCTACGCATCCCCAACTGTGACAAGAGGGGGCAGTATAACCTCAAACAGGTGACTACACCCTGCACATCCCCAACTGTGACAAGAGGGGGCAGTATAACCTCAAACAGGTGACTACACCCTACGCATCCCCAACTGTGACAAGAGGGGGCAGTATAACCTCAAACAGGTGACTACACCCTACGCATCCCCAACTGTGACAAGAGGGGGCAGTGTAACCTCAAACAGGTGACTGCTCACTCTTACTTCATGGCCCAGGAGCATACACACACACACACACACACACACACACACACACACACACACACACACACACACAAACACATGTTAATTCTGTGTTTCAGTGTAAGATGTCTCTGCACGGCCAGAGGGGGGAGTGCTGGTGCGTCAACCCACACACCGGTCGGCCCATCCCATCAGCACCGACCGTGAGGGGAGACCCAAACTGCAGCCAGTACCTTAGAGGGCCAGAGATGGACACCCTCGCCTCAGCCCAGAAATAGTATGGCCCTGGTTCTCCCTGATCGGCCTGAGGCTTAAAACACAACAGAGGAAGCAGTACTCTAAACACTTCAGTAAGCTATCAAAATGTTTGTGCGTCTGTTTCTGTTTCTGTGTATAGTTTTGTTTTGTATTAAATCAATTCTCAGCGATATCGTACAATGTAACCACCATAATGTGTCTTGGCTTGAGAACAAATTCCACTGCAAGGGCATAGGATGTGACAGGCAACAAAGATGAAACCCATTCTTCTTTGCAATTTCAAAGGAAGTCAGTGTTTAACTGGTATTTTCATTGATCTCTCTCTCTTTCCCTCCTCTCGTAGCTTTTCTGTGGTGAACAAAATCTAATGAGAAGAATGTTTACTATGGGCTGAATTCTAACTAGAAATCTGTGTCCAGCTCAGACTTTTGTGTAAAAATCAAGCATTGATGTCAATGGGCGATTTGCACGTAAATTCCAATTATATGCACATTTGGCAATTAGTATTCACCCCTATGGACCTCTTGTATTCAATGTATCTGTTGTAGGGTATCTAGAGAAATGTTGTCATGAAAAAATGATTTGACTTATTTGAAAGGTGAATATGTGAAGCAAAAAACTAAACGGCAAATTGACGCTTTAAGGGATTAGGGTCTTACTTACTTAGTGTTTGTATGGCTGTGTTTACACTGGTAGCCCAATTCTGATATTTTGCCACCGATTCGTCTTTTGAGCGATCAGATCAGATCTTCTGCGTGTGTAAACGCAGCCCAAGTGTCTTACTTTCTGGTGCAGGGAAGTGAACATGTCAAATGTCTGGTGGTTGTGTACTCAAGTCCACTTACCGTTTGTTTGTTTTCCAGTGTTCTACGCCTTCAGGTTGGTAGGCTACCTAAACTATGAAACCTACCTTCTATAGCCTTTGGAATACACATACGTCTTCTATACACTGTAGGAAAACCACATAGACCAAGTCTTGTTGTTACAAACACAAATACACGTTTTAGATTTCCTCGTTAATAGGAACACAAATAGAAATGTAGAATTGTTTTGTGATAAAGAACGTCTTGTTATAAGATGAAGTACATGATTAAATGGATGGTAACTTCCTGTACGTTGGTTGTGTATTCATTCGGGCGTATGCCCTGGTATCTTGTGTCTCATTTTCTTACTGGAGGTCTAGGTGTAGATAAGCCATCGTATTTCATGGTACAACCCATTTCATGGTACAACCCAGTTCAAAGCTAAACCCACATGATTGCCTATGTTCAGGTGTTTCATGGCAGTTGGCAGACACTGCTTTGTATGTATGGAAATTCTTCTACGTTTCTTTACGTGGTATGGTAGCTATGGTAACTGGATCTTCTGGTAGACAATCGTTTGAAGCCAGCAGCAGGTGTATAGGGAACTTGCATTAAGGCTTACAAATAGCCTTGCAAAATTCCGGTAACTTTCCCCAAAATTGGCAGGTTTGCCAGAAATCCTCTTTGGAGGAAAGTTACCGGAATTTTGCAACCCTACTTCCACAGCATAGAGCAAACAAAAGACAGAACAAACCTTCCCATACATCAATACATAACTTTATTTAAATAAATGCTTTGTCGTTACAAAAAAGACAAGGTTAAAGTATATCAATTACACAGTGAATAAATATGACATATTTCTAATATTCACATGGATTTGTTAGTAACACTTCACTTAAAGCCAACAGGTGTATTGCGTTGTAAGAATTGTCATAAGCATGTATGACCCTGTTATAACGTCTTACCATCGTCTCTGATGGACCCTGACTAAACAGCTATTTTCAGCCTGTTAAAAAATTGCAGCAAAGAAGCATTGTACCGTTTGGCTTTGAGTAAACTGTTACCTATTTGTTTGCTACATGTTTTTTTATCACGAATATGGAATGTTTGAGATTTCATGGTCTTTCATACAAGCAAGCTTAAGACTGAGTTGAGAAACCTTTACAAGTCTCCTATGCATTCTAGTGGCAGGCATAGGCTGTACACACAGCCCCTGTCAAAGCTATCGGCATGTTACCATACCCTGAAAAAAGGGATGTCTATTTCAAGGAATGTCAACAAAATATCTGGCAAATGTTTTGAGCTTCAATAAAATCAGTTGACGTCTGATTTAACATCATGTTCACAAACGGGACGTAGGATCAAGAAGTATCATCACGGCCTTATATCGTGGAGACTTATATCTTCACACTCGTCAACTCATGGGTCTCGGGCAACCAATCTCCACATCCACATACTGCTAAAATGTCCTCGTTCAACGACAAGGCCTGATAATCTGGATGTAAATCTGGATTCAAAGTCATGAGAGAGAGAGAAGGCACTGAGATTTCCATAGAAACCCAAAGAGCCACACCTTTCCAGGGGTCATACAGTAGAGTCCTAGGCAGAAGACTGTGTTGTGGTCAGACAGGAAGCTACGAGAAGTCAATAAAACGCTGTGCAGCATTTGCATGCGATTTGAGCCTGTGTTGGACTTTTCAAAGCACCTGTACTTTCTTGGCTGTTGTTTATAAACGACAAAACAAGCAAATGACTGTCATGATGTGTTTTTGAGGTGATCTTTTTTTTTATATAATACAGACTACTAAAGGAGAAAGTATAGGAGGCACACACACACACATAGTCATTTCATACAGTCACCCCATGAAACTATATTGAGACACAACCCATCAGAAGTAGCAGTTGATGGGTTTATTAAGATAGCTACTGTAACTACTCTGTAACAACCTACTGTATACGAGCAGTTCCTAGTTCTTAAGACCCTCAACTCAGAACAATCTGGGAGACAAAGTGGAAGAAAGGCAGGACTGAAAAAAGCTCATCTCATCGCACTCAGAAAGACATATAAGGACATAGACCCAAACTCAGACAATAAAGTACTTTCAGTCGCTGAGGTTCTCTTGTAGGGAAGTGCTCTGAAGGGACAAACATTTGGACCAAGGGAACAGAGTTACGTTTAAATACGACCCCAGATTACTGTGCTCCCCAGTAAAGAGTTCCTGTCAACATCACGATAACAACATAGGTGAAAAAGATTAGCTTTACTCTTTAGCCTTAAAATGTTCTTTAAACAGAATCTAATATAATTTAAATCAGAGAACATTGTTATATGTGCTTCAAAGGGAGGTTATAGGTCATCTCAGTATAGGTAGATGTATAGTTTAAAACCATGTGTATGTACTGTATCTGTGCTCTGCTTTCCTGATTTGATTGGCTTTTGCATATTTTGCATGTACATGTGATTTGCAGGAGTAGGGGTAAAGGGAGGCGGGCCTTGGCTCATGTCAGGTGACCAAATTGGCCATCTCTCATTCGTTTTTGTTGCTGTTGCTCTCCGGGTCTTTGCACTGGATGTCCACTCCACTGTAGTCCGTGCCAGGGAGCTGCACGCCAAAACGGTCCACACACCAACAGATCCCCCGCTTCCGCCCACGTGATGGTTTACACTGCAGGAGGAGAGGAAATAGCAGGGAATAAGATGCAATACAATTAAATGAAATAGAATAGGATAGAATAGAATAGGATATAATAGAAAAGGATAGAATAGAATAGGTGTCACGTCCTGACGATGGAGAGCCTTTTTATTCTCTATTTTGGTTAGGTCGGGGTGTGACTAGGGTGGGTGATCTAGTGTGTTTATATCTATGTTGGCCTGGTATGGTTCCCAGTCAGAGGCAGCTGTTTATTGTTGTCTCTGATTGGGGATCATATTTAGGCAGCCATTTCCCCATTGTGCTTTGTGGTATCTTGTTTTTATGTTGATGCCTGTGAGCTCTACAGAACGGCACGTTTCGTTGCTCTTTATTGGTTTTGTGAGTTTCATTTAATAAAAATGTGGAACTCTACATCCCGCCTTGGTCCGTTAATTCATTAGACGATCGTGACAATAGGATAGAATCGGATACAATACAATAGAATAGGATAGAATAGAACAGGAAAGAATCTGATACAATAGAATAGAATAGAATAGGATAGAATAGATGTCACGACTTCCACGGCTCCTCTCCTTGTTCGGGCGGCATTCGTCGGTCGACGTCACAGGCTTTCTAGCCATCGCCGCTCCATTTTTCATTTATCCATTTGTTTTGTCTTGTTCCCTGCACACCTGGTTTTCATTCCCCAATCACACTACATGTATTTATTCCTCTGTTCCCCCTCATGTCTTTGTGTGAGATTGTTTTGTGTTACGTGTCTATTTTGATGCACTATACTGGTATGCGTTTATTCCGTGTTTTATTTTCACGAGGTATGTTAATTTGTTTGAACATAATTATTGTGACTGTTTGCGCATTTTGCACTTTTGCCAATTGGCTGGAGGTTTCGATGCAGTGGCCATCTGTTGGTTTCTCCTGCCTAAATAAAGTGTGCGCCTGTTCACAACTCTCTGCTCTCCTGCACCTGACTCCGCTCCCAGTACGCACGCCATTGACAATAGGATAGAATAGAACAGGATAGAATAGGTTAGGATATAATAGTATGTAATAATAGAATGGAATAAGATAGAATAGGATCAAATGAATAGAATATGATAGAATAGGATACAATAGTATAGGATATAATAGGATAGGATATAATAGTATAAGATAGAATGGAATAAGATAGAATACGATCAAATGAATAGAATATGATAGAATAGAATAGGATACAATAGTATAGAATAGAATAGTCCATGGGTACCTGCTTGTGCTTGAAGAATCCCTTCTTGTCACAGTTGGGAAGGTATAGGGACAGAGCTAGGACTCTAGATGTGTTTTTCATCCTCTGAATGATCCCGTCGAGCTTTCTCCTGCAGGGTCCCTACACACATACAGGGTCATAGTTTAGGGCAAGAATGGTGTGTGTGTGCGCGTGTGTGTGTGTCTGCGTGTTTGTCTCTCGTATACACTGTATATATGTTCAACTTACAAACTCAGGTTGCAGTTTGTCCAGGGCGAGGGTTGAGTAGTCAAGGCTGCTGACAGAGTGGAGCTTGGCCTGCTGTCTCTTGCGGTCTTTAGCCTGTCTCATGGCCTGAGCCTTGCGGCTGCTGATGTGGTCTCTGCCCCCGTACAGAGGCACCTTGGCCTGGGGCAGCAGGGACTCTGGAACTTCTGCTAACAAAGCTTCCTCTGGAGAATAACCGTCTGAGGAGACAGAGAGTCAGAGAGGATGATGATGGTGGTGAGGAAGAGGAGCAGGAGGAGGAGGAAGCAGAGGAGGAGGAGGTGAAGGGGAGGAGGAAAAAGAGAAGGAAAAAGAGGAGGAAGATGAGGGGGAGGGGGAGGAGGGCGAGGAAGAGTAGGAGGAGGAATATGAAGAGGAAGAGGAGGAGGAGGAAGTAGGAAGAGTGGGATACTGTCAAGGTCTTCCACATCGGTGCAGATGAAGGAAAAGAGTTGAAGAGAGGCAGTGGGTTTAGACAGAGCCACTCCTAACACTGGAGGGAGACCTTGAGGTTTTCCCAATCAAGAAATCTCCAGCTGACTCATACAATGTGTGCCTACTTCTCACATGGTCAGTCAGTGGTTAAGGGAGTTATTCGCCACGGTCCATTTACAAGCATTTCTCCATTCTCTTAATCTGATCCTCTTCTCTCTTTCCCTCACTCATTGGAGGAAAAAGTACCCAACTGTCATACAGTTGTAAAAGTAAAGATACCTTAACAGAAAATGACAAGTAAAATTGACCCAGTAAAATACTACTTGAGTAAAAGTCTAAAAGTATTTGGTTTCAAAAGTAAAACTGTAAATTGTTTCAATTTCCATATATTAAGCCAGACGGCACCATTTGCATTTGTATTTCTTCATGTATGGATAGCCAGGGGCCAGGGGCCGGCGGCCAGGGGCCAGGGTCACACTCCAACACTCAGGCATCATTTGCAAACAAAGCATGTGTGTTTAGTGAGTCCGCCAGATCAGAGGCAGTAGGGATGACAAGGGATGTTCTCTTGAGAAGTGAGTGAACTGAAATGGTGGAAAAAGTACCCAACTGTCATACTTGAGTAAAAGTAAAGATACCTTAATAGAAAATGACTCAAGTAAACGTAAAAGTCACTCAGTAAAATTCTCCTTGAGTAAAAATCTAAAAGTATTTGGTTTCAAATATACTTAAGTATCAAAAATAAAAGTATAAATAATTTCAAATTCCTTATATTAAGCAAAGCAGATGGCACCATTAAAAAAAAAAGATGTATTTACGGAAAGCCAGGGTCACACTTCAACACTCAGACGTAATTTACAAACAAAGCATGTGTGTTTAGTGAGTCCGCCAGATCAGAGGCAATAGAGACGACCAGGGATGTTTGGTTGATAAGTGTGTGAATTGGACTATTTTCCTGTCCTGCTAAGCATTCTAAATGTAACGACTTCCTTTGGGTGTCAAGGAAAAGGTATGGAGTGAAAATGACATTATTTTCTGAAGGAATGTAGTGAAGTAAAGGTAAAAGTAGTCAAAAATAGCAATAGTAAAGTAAAGTACAAATGCCCCAAAAAACTACTTAAGTAGTACTTAATACTGTATGTATACAAGATTTGTACTGGAGTTGTACACTGGAGTTGTTGCATGCGAGGTGGAGATTTCCTTTTGCAGAGTCCCTGGCTTGTAGCTGGAGCTAAGAGGGAGCTAAATGTAAACTGTGACATAGCTGGATTAGGGCCAAGAGAGTGGTGTGGTCTATTATGTCAATGCAACAGACCTCTCAAGTCAATGCTTGGCACATGCAATGGAAGACATGACTTTTAAACTGGGTCATCCAATGAACATACAGCATTCTACACCTCTCTTTCTTTCTCTCTCTCTCTCTCTCTCTCTCTCTCTCTCTCTCTCTCTCTCTCTCTCTCTCTCTCTCTCTCTCTCTATCTCACTCTCTCTATCTCTCTCTCTCTCATTCTCCTCCCCTATCTTCATTTCTCCTCTCTCTCTACCCCTTGCCTGTGAATGACAAATGCGAACAGCTCCTATAAAACTGGCAAGAATCCCTGGGTCTTGCCAAATCCAAATGTCCACATCTCTACATGCATATTTCAGCAACCCACTTCATCTGCCATAAAGATATCAACACTGACTAAAGATAGACCATATGCAGCAGGGACAGATCTATAAGCATAAGGAATGTTTCATTACAACAAAGTTATGAGTTATATAATACATAAGAGTTATAACAGTTACATATTATAGAAGAGTTATGAGTTATATATTATATAAGAGTGATAAGAGATAAATATTATATAAGAGTTATAAAAGTAATATATTACATAAGAGTTATAAGAGTTACATATTACATAAGAGTTATAAGAGTTAGATATTATATAAGCGTTATAAGAGTTACATATTATATAAGAGTTATAAGACATATATAATATATAAGAGTTATAAGAGTTACATATTATATAAGAGTTATATATTATATAAGATTTATAAGAGTGATATGTTATATAAGAGCTATATAATATATAAGATTTAACTGTACTGTATTTAACAATATGTATATATGACTAGTGTGTAAATAGTATTGTGTTGTTGCTTGGTGTCTTTCCTATAACAGAAGATATTACATTAAATTCATAATTAAAAAATACAAATAAAATAAGAGTTATATAATATATAAGAGTTATAAGAGTTATATAATATATAAGAGTTATAAGAGTTATATAATATATAAGAGTTATAAGAGTTCTATATTATATAAGAGTTATGTATTATATAAGTTATAAGAGTTATATAATATATAAGAGTTACAAGAGTTATATAATATATGAGAGTTGTATGATAGTTGTAAGAGTTACATAAAATATAAGATTTATAAGAGTTTTATATAATATAAGAGATAGAGTAGTTATATATTATATAAGAGTTATGAGTTAAATATGATGAAATATTTTATTTTATTTTACTTGAATGTAATATCTTCTGTTGTTCTTGTCTATTACTGTTCTTTACTTTGTCATGTACTTGTATGTTTCATTTGGACTCAAGGAAAGTAGGAGGTTCCCGGCACCCTTCCTAGATTATTCTCAGACAAGAGAATTCCCTCTTCTGTCCACCGGTTCTGCTGACACTATTTCTCTCCCGAGGCTGGCGCGTAGGCAGCATAGCCCAGTCAGCGAATAAAACCCATTCAGGTCCTCACTTCCTAATCTGGCCCTCTCTAATCTTGCCAGTGCTGCTGACTGAGGGATTCAGTGGGTTATGATGTATTTCCTGATCTGGGCGAATTTGATGCTCTCGAAATGCCACAGATTTAGTTGTAACGAAAATAATACTTATACCCTTCCTCTCTCTTTCTACCTTCCACTTCCTCTGTCGATCTCTCTCCCTCTGTATCTGTCTATCTCTCTGTATCCCTCTTGACCACCCCCCCCCCCTCTCTCTCTCTCTCTCTCTCTCTCTCTCTCTCTCTCTCTCTCTCTCTCTCTCTCTCTCTCTCTCTCTCTCTGTCTGTCTCACTCTCTTTCCTCCCCCTTGCCCTCTGTCCTCTCTAAATTCTCACACCCTGCAGGAAATGAGAAGAGGTAGTAAATCTTACCCAGCAGGAGGCTGGCAGTCAGAGAGGCACGCTTGGCTAACATTCTGCATTCAGACACAGTGACTGTCCTTCAAATGGCCCTCTAAAGAGCTCAGGAGGCTCTAAAATGTTTGTAATCTTCTTCACCTTGTTTCATGTATCAGGCACTAGGTCACTTATGCCAAGATGATGCCCTTGAAAACCCCTGATTTTCAGCTCTCAACTGTGTGTTATCAATCAAACAATCTTGGCAATACATGTGGTGGATTTGGAATACACTATGTTTTTGTGTGTGTGTGTGTGTGTGTGTGTGTGTGTGTGTGTGTGTGTGTGTGTGTGTGTGTGTGTGTGTGTGTGTGTGTGTGTGTGTGTGTGTGTGTGTGCGTGAGTGTGTGTGTCCATGTCTAACAAATGGGATAATCTGCCGATATAGTTCCAATAAAGATATGTGTGTCTACATATTGAACATTTTAAAGAAATACAAATGGTAAAATATGATAAATCCGTAAATGAAGACTCATATTTACCCCTGCCTGGATGCAGCGGCTTGTATATCTTCTCGTTGGCGCACACTCCTCTCCCGTGGAGGAGCGCGTGCAGCGGTTTCTCCTCCCCGCTCTTCGGCAGGCATCGGAGCCCGTGCGTGCAAGTCCCCGTGTACACCCCGCAAGACTGTCCCTCCCGGAGCGCGCAAGTCAGGCAGCAACCACAGCCAGGCTCCTTCACCAGCTGGCATCCCACCGGCACTGGCGGACACATCGACATAACCTTCTGGTCACACGGTTCGCACGGTACGAACGAGCCCAAACAACCCGACTCGCTTAGGAGAAGCGTTGCCAGGAGTGAAAAACTAACCAGCATATTGTTTCAAATTAAAATGATTACAAACATAAAACAACTATAATCAACAACTATGTGTACTGCATGGAACGCTTGCAATGCTTTCGATCATTGGGGTTTTGGGGCAAAAGTCCTTGAAAGAGTCACCATCCACAGGTGGCCACTGCCTGAGTGCGTAAAAGTCCCTGAATCACTGTGTCAGATGCTAAGGTTCCACTCTTCACCCGGGCGAAGTGTCTGCGTTGTCTTTATTGTGTCAAATGTCCAATTATATTCGAGTTTAGATTGTCCACCGAGTAATAACCCGAGTCTTCTCCTTTTGGGCTTTCAATTGTCGTTTTACGCATGCACATCAATTGTCTCCAAATGAAGAAGAAAAAAGCAGGGATTGTCTTGTAGAAGAACCAATCTCTGTAGGCTGTCCTCCCCGCACGTTTTCTACACATACAGTATAATATGTGGCTTTGAGCTTGCCTTTTTAAAAACTGCCAGAGGCGAATCCTGTAACGATGGCTATATGTCAAACGACGTTGATGGGGGAGGGCGCACTTGTCAACTCCGTGCGGTGCTGTTGATTGTACAGGGCGGGTCCTTGCAAGTCCCCTGACTTCTACCGCTGGGTACAAGGCGATGTTGAGGGCAAATAAATAAAACCAACTGACTGGGACCACAATGTTTTGGGGAGGATCTGCATGTGCTGGATGACCCCTGCATCAATCATGGACATTGACAGGGAATAAATAGGCCTATCTATTTGTAGGCTACAATTTCTCTTTGAAATACACTATTCTGGTGTATTTTCTGGTGTTTTTTTGTAATCAGGTGGGGAGGTGTTTTTAAAAATGAATAAAGTAACACTAGTGATCCAGCCTTGAGTTGTATGGACTGATTTTAGGACCAGTGGACTAGACTGTGTCTACATTACAAACGTTATCTTGGCCAGGTCGCAGTTGCAAATGAGAACTTGTTCTCAACTAGCCTACCTGGTTAAATAAAGATGAAATAAATAAAATAAAGTTATTTGCCTCAAAGCAACATCTGCAACTCTTTGAGGAGATAAAAAGTTGACCAACTGAGGTTAAATATTTGGCAGATGATGTTAGCCCCACCTCTGCAACATGTTTCCTGGAAGCTCTCCCAGCTACACTGGGGTCACTGTGAGCTGTGGTTGTCTGTAATATGACAGCATGTGGTCAAGATAAGCCTATGGTCAGTATAGTTCGCCAAGGTCGATGAGACCTTCAGTATAGTTCACCAAGGTCGATGTGACCTTGATTTGCCAATGTCAGATAATAACAAGTAGACAAGAGTGTACTTCAGCCAGAAGATGCTATGGCATCTTACTGTGTAATATTTGTAACATTGCCTGTGAGTGGTGTGTGGTGTGTGTGTGTGTGTGTGTGTGTGTGTGTGTGTGTGTGTGATGTTGCCAAATGTAATCTCCGGTCCTTTCAGCTCCAGGCAATATTAACCCATTCTCTGCTTGCTTTCTTTCTCTGTTTCTCTTTTTCTTTTTCTTTCTCTCTTTCTTTCTAAATGTGCTGCTGTCCTGGGGCTCTGTGGGGTGTGTTTGTGTTGGTGAACAGAGCCCCAGGACCAGCTTGCTTAGGGGACTCTTCTCCAGGTTCATCTCTCTGTGGGGTGTGTTTGTGTTGAGGAACAGAGCCCCAGGACCAGCTTGCTTAGGGGACTCTTCTCCAGGTTCATCTCTCTGTGGGGTGTGTTTGTGTTGAGGAACAGAGCCCCAGGACCAGCTTGCTTAGGGGACTCTTCTCCAGGTTCATCTCTCTGTAGGGTGTGTTTGTGTTGGTGAACAGAGCCCCAGGACCAGCTTGCTTAGGGGACTCTTCTCCAGGTTCATCTCTCTGTGGGGTGTGTTTGTGTTGGTGAACAGAGCCCCAGGACCAGCTTGCTTAGGGGACTCTTCTCCAGGTTCCTCTCTCTGTGGGGTGTGTTTGTGTTGGTGAACAGAGCCCCAGGACCAGCTTGCTTAGGGGACTCTTCTCCAGGTTCATCTCTCTGTGGGGTGTGTTTGTGTTGGTGAACAGAGCCCCAGGACCAGCTTGCTTAGGGGAGTCTTCTCCAGGTTCATCTCTCTGTAGGGTGTGTTTGTGTTGGTGAACAGAGCCCCAGGACCAGCTTGCTTAGGGGAGTCTTCTCCAGGTTCATCTCTCTGTAGGGTGTGTTTGTGTTGGTGAACAGAGCCCCAGGACCAGCTTGCTTAGGGGAGTCTTCTCCAGGTTCATCTCTCTGTAGGGTGTGTTTGTGTTGGTGAACAGAGCCCCAGGACCAGCTTGCTTAGGGGAGTCTTCTCCAGGTTCATCTCTCTGTAGGGTGTGTTTGTGTTGGTGAACAGAGCCCCAGGACCAGCTTGCTTAGGGGACTCTTCTCCAGGTTCATCTCTCTGTAGGTGATGGCTTTGTTTTGGAAGGTTTGGGAATCGCTTCCTTTTAGGTGGTTATCGAATTTAACGGCTCTTTTCTGGATTTTGATCATTAGTGGGTATCGGCCTAATTCTGCTCTGCATGCATTATTTGGTGTTCTACGTTGTACACGGAGGATATTTTTTGCAGAATTCTGCGTGCAGAGTCTCAATTTGGTGTTTGTCCCATTTTGTGAAGTCTTGGTTGGTGAGCGGACCCCAGACCTCACAACCGTAAAGGGCAATGGGCTCTATGACTGATTCAAGTATCTTGTCTCTCAGATCGTTCACAGCTTTGTGGAAGTTACCTGTGGCGCTGATGTTTAGGCCAAGGTATGTATAGTTTTTTTTCTGTTTCTCTCTCTCTCTTTGTTTCTTTCTTTCTTCCTTTCTTTCGCTCTACTTCTTTCTCGACATACCCCATCACAGACATAACACACACACACGCATACCGACACAACACACACAAACACGTACACACGCGCACTCACACATACAAACTCACTTTAGGTACATATCTACCTCAAATGCCTTATTATTATCTATCCTGATGCCTAGTCACTTTACCCTGCCTTCATGTACATATCTTCCTCAAATACCTTATTATTATCTATCCTGATGCCTAGTCACTTGCTCCACATTGATCTGGTACTGGTACTTCCTGTATATAGCTCCACATTGATCTGGTACTGGTACTTCCTGTATATAGCTCCACATTGATCTGGTACTGGTACTTCCTGTATATAGCTCCACATTGATCTGGTACTGGTACTTCCTGTATATAGCTCCACATTGATCTGGTACTGGTACTTCCTGTATATAGCTTCATTGTTGTGTATTTTATTCCTCTTGTGTTACTATTGTTTTTGAAACTCTGGATCGTTGGGAAGCTTTTCATGTTAAAGTCTACACCTGTTGGATTCGGCGAATTTGACAAAATATTTTTGGGGGATTTGATTTGAATATGCTCCTGGCCCGGAGTGCATGGATGTCACAGAGATACAATGTCAACCAACCCACTATTCATTTCATCTGGATTTGAAAATAGGAGTGAGATTTAAATGCTGGTTGAGCACATTAAATTGATCTACTCTGTCGTTGTGTTCATTGGGTTAGGGAGGACGACGGGCAGGTTCCTGTGTGGACACGCCTGGTGTCGTGTCAGTTGAAACACGAGGCGGCTAATATAGCGCAGGTTGATATGAGAGTGGAGAGCTACTCTCCCACAAGCCTGGCTGGTGCTTAAACCCCCCGAATTCAGACAAACAAAAGGTGTGATTAGTCCGCACTCAAAAAGATGTCTCATAAAGCTTGCTTCATTTTTTTCACTGCATCAGGGATAGCGTACACAGACGTTTTGGCTTTGCAGCCTTCTTCAGTGTGTAGGAGAGATAGTATTACACGTGTAGATTGAGCCCACAAAACCCCACTTGGCATTCCATTTCAGATTCTGTCAAACTGGTGTAGATGTTCTAATGTTTGTTGAACCAAGCAAGACCCATTGATGGTCTCTTCTGCACCGGTGGTCCTGGCTGGTCAAAATGTTGATGTTCCTCATACAAGCATGACACAGTATGGTAGATGAAGCATTTGGACTGTGAGGAAGGCACCTGTTCGAAAGTAACAAGGCAACTACACCCTGCCTGACTTGTGTCAACTCGCAAGTCAGTCAGTCAGACTTCCTGTCCAGGGACACCATTCTTTCTACTGTATAAATACTTTAGATGGAGTACCGTAAAGTAGTACACATGTTTTTGCCTACTTGATAAACACAGACTTACGTCCCAACAATACTCCCAATTTGTCATGCTGTAGCAGACATTTCTGCGTCCCAAATGACACTCCATTCTCTATGTAGTGCACTACTTTTAATAATGACACAAAGTCGCCCTTTGGCCCCTGGTCAAAAGTAGTGCACTACATAGGGAATAGGGTTCCATTTGGGATGTAGACAATGACTGTAAATGTTCCTCGAGAGTGTTGGAATGTTGTCTTGGACTGAGGATAGAGGCTATGGAGGTGCTGTTCTGACAGACATGGACTGAGGCTAGGCGCTATGGAGGTGCTGTTCTGACAGACATGGACTGAAGCTAGGTGGCTATGGAGGTGTTGTTCTGATAGACATGGACTGAAGCTAGAGGCTATGGAGGTACTGTTCTGACAGACATGGACTGAGGCTAGGGGCTATAGAGGTGCTGTTCTGATAGACATGGACTGAAGCTAGAGGCTATGGAGGTGCTGTTCTGACAGACATGGACTGAGGCGAGGGGCTATGGAGGTGCTGTTCTGACAGACATGGACTGAGGATAAGGGCTATGGAGGTGCTGTTCTGACAGCTCAACTCAGCTCTGCTCAGTGAAATCATGATGTTTCTGACACTCCCCACCCTGTAGCAATGGACCATGGCCAACTCATCTACGTGGGTGTTTGTGCTTGTGTGTGTGTGTGTGTGTGTGTGTGTGTGTGTGTGTGCGTGCGTGCGTGCGTGCGTGCGTGTGTGTGTGTGTGTGTGTGTGTGAGGTGTATGTGTGTGTACTAGCATGTGTGTTGTGAGGTTTATGCGCTAAAATGCCACCCGATACTGGTTGTTTCTGGAGCTTCTCTTAGTCCTGGGATCAACGTGAGCTGTTCAGGATCTCTCTTTGTCCTGGGATCACACTGAGCAGTTCAGGACCTCTCTTAGTCCTGGGATCACAGTGAGCTGTTCAGGCAGAAGGTAAGGTAAGACGCAGGTCTAATAAGTCTTCTCCCTGCTCCATCCTCCTCCACCACTCACACTACTAACCATCCCCCTCTCCTGATATGATTCAGTTCTCTCAAATACCTTGACTTTACTCTGTCTCTGTCTGTCTTGCTGTCTCTCTCTCTCTCTCTCTCTCTCTCTCCCCCCTCTCTCTCCCCCCTCCCCTCTCTCTCTCTCTCTCTTTCTCATATGGACCTTTGTTTTGCTGCTCTGTGGTGTTTTCATGTCCTACTGTATCCCCTCAGTGTGTGTCAATGAGTTCATCATGGCCCCTCTTTATCAAGCCCAGAGGGGGGTTTCTGCTGTATTTCTCCTCTCTGACACACTCAGCCCTTAATGTAAACAACACTACTGGGATCTAACCACTGAGAATGTGCTGAGACAATAGTTACTTACTTTTCCTCCTGATTCTCAGAGAATAAAGTCATATTTGGGGGGTGTATCACAACTCGCTCACACTGTGCATGCGAAGAGAATGGCCTGGAACTAATCTGAGAGTGTACTCACTAACTCATTAGGATGACGGTCCACTTTACTCATGATGCAGTGTATTTGTCAAAATATAGTACGGAGACAGTACTAAATTGGCCAATATGGCAGCTCCAGTCCAGTTACACTAACCTCAAATCAGCAGGGGAAGGCAGGGATCTGCACGCAAGGCCCAGGCAGGACAGCCAAGGAGAGCACAGCAGGGGAAGAGCTAGAAATCAGATCTGAACAGGAGAGAGAGAGAGAGAGAGAGAGAGAGAGAGAGAGAGAGAGAGAGAGAGAGAGAGAGAGAGAGAGAGAGAGAAAGAGAGAGGATAAGAGAAGAGAGGAGAGGGGAGAGGAGAGAGAGGAGAGGAGAAAAGAGGGGAGAGGAGAGAGAGTAGAGAAGAGGAGAGGAGAAGAGGGGAGAGGAGATAGAAGAGGAGAGAGAGGACAGAGAGGAGAGAGAGAGAGGAGAGATAGGGGAGAGAGAGGTAGAGAGAAAGAGAGGAGATAGAGAGGATAGAGAGGAGAGAGAGAGAAGAGAGAGGAGAGGAGAGGAGAAAGAGAGAGGTGAGATAATTATTTGAACATCTAACAAGAAAGAGACAAAATGCAAGTGGCATGCTTTGTATACAAACTTGGCTCTTTCTTGTAACTGCAAAGTGTGGTGTAAATGTCACTTACTGCTCTGCTGGTTCTTTCTCTCACTTTCTGAACTTTGAACTTGTGGTCAAGTTGTCCTCAACTCCCATCCATTCCCCTTGGTGGCGGTGCATGATGAGATGATTGATAGCTGCATTTGAGATTTGGTTTTAATACATGAAAAGCCAAAAATTGTCTCATTTCATACTATCTGTGTCAGGCTGTCTGAACCCGTTAACCCCCCAAACAACAACTCCAGTTTCATCTGGATGTAGGGAACACTATTGTTTTTTGGAGTTCTGTAGTTTGATGACAAGTTTCAACATACAGAAACCTGGATTTTATACTTTTACTACTGTATACCTGAAGAAATGTTATCCTGGAAATTGAACAAAACATCATAGTATTTATTGTAGATAACAGATGTAGAATCTTAATTTGATCACCTTGTTGCAAGAGAACTTTCACTTTCAGCATCTGAAGTTTCAGATTTGTTTTTCCCTTTTTCCCAATATAAATGAATTATCCACATTTCCTGATGCTGCAGGATTATTTTCCTTCTGTAGCAAACTGGCTCAAATTAAGATCATACATCTGTAGAAAACCCTGGAAACTTTGTGCTGATTAAAATCCCTAAGGTAGTGCATGAGAACATGGATGACTTGGTTTCAACCACCATGAAATGGCTTTGGGGCCAGATATGCCCTAATTACAGCTGACTCAACCTGCCGCTCAGAGCTACCCTGTGTATGTGTGTGTGTGTGTGTGTGTGTGTGTGTGTGTGTGTGTGTGTGTGTGTGTGTGTGTGTGTGTGTGTGTGTGTGTGTGTGTGTGTGTGTGTGTGTAGACTTGTTTAACGATACAGAAGTCCCCACAAGAATAGTAAACAAACAAGAATTGTAAACACATTTTGTTAGTCCCCACAAGGTCAAATGCTCTTTCTATGGGGTTTAGGGTTAAAGTTAGAATTAGTGTTAGATTTCACTTTTTGACAAGAACATGTTTGCATAACTGAAAGTCTAAGACGTTGCAATAAAAATGTAATGAACCTATTCTGGATACGTTTGACCCTGTCTTGATGAAACCACGTGTAACTTCTTGGTTTACACATAAGCACTGAATCATATACTATCAAATGTGTTAAACAAGCAACCATTGTATACCAGGTTGCACCCTTTGATCACCCTTTAATCAAAAGGATAAATATGTCAGAGGAGAATTCTCATAAAGCAACACTACTTATTTAGTGGTATTTGACTGCAGCGTAATATATCATGTTGAGGGTCACCTTCCTTCAGGACATTTGGCCTCTGTCATCAGAAAGAATGTGCCTGGAACCAAAAGTATGTGATTAAAGGGGGGATGTGTACAGATGCAACACCGTGTCCTGGTGTCACCTATTGAACTATGGAGAAATAATAGTGTGTTGACTGTTTACTGTTTCACTGATACCAATATCATTCAATGGTACAACAGACTGTCTTATCCATAAGATAATGTCTTATCTATGAGATAAAGTCTTATCCAAGAGATAAAGTCTTATCCATAAGATAATGTCTTATCTATGAGATAACTTCTTATCCATCAGATAATGTCTTATCTATGAGATATCGTCTTATCCATGAGATAAAGTCTTATCCATAAGATAAAGTCGTATCCAAGAGATATCGTCTTATCCATGAGATGATGTCTTATCCTTCTAATGCACGTGCGCCAGACGAGGCTGGTGGGAGGAGCTACAAGAGGACAGGCTCATTGTAATGGCTCCAATGGGCTCGATGGAACGGAGTCAAACATGTGGTTTCCATGTGTTTGATTTGTTTGACACCGTTCCGTTTATACTATTAGTCTTAACAATTAGACCGTCCTGCTATAGGTCCTCCCACCAGAAACATCTACACACACACACACACACACACACACACACACACACACACACACACACACACACACACACACACACACACACACACACACACACACACACACACACACACACACACACACACACACACACACACACACACACACTCCTCACCGACATTAGAGTGACCTCTGCTGGTGACATTGACCTCTGCATGGTGTTGGTGGGCTGGAAGGTTCCGCTCAGATGAACACCTGACAGTGACAGCCTCTGGAGCTCGGTTGACATTGAAAAGTGTCAGCAAACTGTCAGGGATACCGGATATGAAGATTTAACTACCTCCAAACAGTACAAACAATGTCAAATGAGCCAGTTGCCAAAATCTCAGCGTTTTAAGAGCTCCTACTCTGCCAGTGACCTTGAAAGTTCTCTATCTTGGCTGTGAGAAAGTACAGAGTGAGAAAACAGAGAAACAAAACAGGAGAAAAGTGAGGGACGAGAGGAGAAGGTTCCACTGATGTGGCAGATCTGTATCTGACCGATTCTGCAAGTTTGACACAGGAAGGAGATTGGAGATTGGATACGCTAGTGTCACATCGGACATTCTGCAACAACACACACACACTTATACACCTACACACACACACACACACACACACACACACACACACACACACACACACACACACACACACACACACACACACACACACACACACACACACACACACACACACGCACATGTATACACACACACACCTACAAATGCACACACACAAACGCACACGCACATGCACACCTACACCTACACTACACACACACACACACCTAAACACACACACACATTGTACAGGTAGACAGACAGACATGATGATGACCTGAAGACAGGAGGCTCTTATCAGCTGTTGCTGAGTCAGTGTTGTGTTGTGAATAGGACACCATAACAAAGATCAGGAGCCTGTCATGTTGTGTTTTTAGACTGCCAGTAATTAGTATTACCTGCTTCCCTCAGTTTGACTCGCAGTCCCTTCAATCACAGTGGCACTGTGTGAGGATGTTTTAAACATGTCTATGGATGGATTCATCATCTCTCCACACTACAGTGTATACCTACAGTACTGTAACCATCCTGGTATGACCTTCCAGTTGGCAGGAGGAAGCCCATCTGTCATGAAGGACACAAAATGTTTCCTCACTTGGCATATCACTCCTCTCTCACATAGTTTGTTCTGCACCGTAGAGATATTGATGTAGGCTACTGCTACAACTCCTTCTTGAAGTCTATATGAATTGCATTGTAACTGGACATTCCTTTGTTGAGTGGTGAACCAGTTACTTGGTTTATGGACAAAATGACCTCACAGTGTGCAGCCTGCCAGCCTCTACCTTGTCTGTCTCAATAAAGATGATGTGTGTTCTACTGTTATTTCACTCTCTGCAGTCATCAATGATGTCATTAACTCCAACTTCTGTTATGTTGCTGTTGCGATAACACATTTTTGTGTTTCCATGGTGATATCCGGGCAATTTTCTCCCAGCAAGCTGGCAAACACCTTAACTTGGTTCTGAACAAATATGTGCTCCATGAATGCAGCTTTCATTGAGTGGAAAACTGCATGTGCTACTTCTTAATGCTTCCCATGAACCCCTGACCCAACATGAATGTCAGTTCCTATTACCTGGGATTTCCATTTAACTTCAGCCCTCCAACTGTCTTTTCTCCCAGCAGGGCTTTACCAAGTGTTCTGTGCCAGGCTGTGCCAATGTAACTGTGGGTTAGAACCTGGTCACACACACACACACACACACACACACACACACACACACACACACACACACACACACACACACACACACACACACACACACACACACACACACACACACACACACACACACACACACACACACACAGGACAGACAGACATAATACTAGGGTTAATCGCTTCTTTCGTGTTACTACAGAGGGAGGGCTGTCACAGAGTAGAGAACGTAGAGCATTGAAGTGGTGACTTTAAACTGTATGTACTAACATCACTAGCTAGGCCTGGAGCCTCCTGATTGGCGCAGAGGTCTTAGGGACTGCATCACAGTGCTAGAGGTGTCACTACAGACCTGGGTTTGATCCCAGTATGTGTCGCATCTGGCCGTGACCGGGAGAACCATGATGCGGCGCACAATTGGCCCAGTGTCGTCCGGATTAGGAGAGGGTTTGGCCAGTCGGGATGTCCTTGTCCCATTGCACTCTAGTGACTCCTTGTGGCGGGAAGACTGCATGCACGCTGACTTCGGTCACCAGTTGTACGATGTTTCCGCCAACACATTGGTGCGGTTGGCTTCCAGGTTAAGTGAGCAGTGTGACAAGAAGCGGTGCGGCTTGGCAGGGTCGTGTTTCAGTGGACGCATGGCTCTCGACCTTCGCCTCTTCCGAGTCCATATGGGAGTTGCAGCAATGGGACAAGATTGGAACTACCAATTGGGGAGAAAAAGGGGTTAAAATTTTTTTAAATTTGCTCTCGATTGGGCAAATGCTAACCTTGACTAAAGTAGCCAAATGTTCCAAAATGTCCATCAGTACTGTATCGTACAATACAATTTCAAAGTATTCTGGTGCAGAGCCCGTGATCTAGGGTTAGGGCTCCCGGTTCAATTCCTGCACCCCCCTTACTGTTTCCCCCTCTGTTTCCAACTTTCTAAATAAAGTGTCTAATGTAAAAATGCTACATGTAAAAAGAGTAAAGAAGCCTGCATCCTCATCCTTTCTCCGTTAAAGCCAGGGCATCCTCTGGAGACAAGTACAACAGTGGCTGCTATTAATTACACAGAAATATTTGCCTTTTGTGGGAGATACTCGATAGCAGTAGTATCCAAAGCAAATAGTGAACTGGCAGTAATGGTGCCCTGACTGTATACCAGATCCAGGCCCATGCGAGAGACCCAGAGAGAGAGAGAGAGAGAGAGGCAGAGAGAAAGAGAGAGAGAAAGGCAGAGAGAAAGAGCCAGAGAGAGAGCAAGAGCCAGAGAGAGAGAGAAGGCAGAGAGAGAGAAGGCAGAGAGAAGAAAGAGAGAAAGGCAGAGAGAAAGAGAGAGAGAGAAGGCAGAGAGAAGAGAGAGAGAAAGGCAGAGAGAAAGAGCCAGAGAGAGAGAGAGAAGGCAGATAGAAGAGAGATAGAAAGGCAGAGAGAAAGAGCCAGAGAGAGAGCGAGAGCCAGAGAGAGAGAGAAGGCAGAGAGAGAGAGAAGGCAGAGAGAGACTGAGTCATACACTTATTATTAGTTTGATATCTCCTCATTTCGTCATGCCAATGGTATGGTAATTTCTAATGGGTTATATAAGCAATGAGTAGAGTTTCTTCAGAAAATGTGTGTGTGGTGCAAGATACTGGTTTGTATTTGTCTAACAAGGTGGTGAATTTACACGTTTGGAAAGGATGACCATTCGCAGCAGGTGTCCATATCCAACCAGTCATTTGCTCCCATCACACACATATCCATTTTTTGTAGAAAAATATTTGGTTTAATGAAGGGTACCTCCAACAAAGTCCGTATGTGACGTCCATCCATGTCTGAGGACGTTGGGAGATGACGTGGAACTCGGCAACTAGGGGACAGTGAACGCTGTTACCTTCAAGTAGGTTTCAGTTTGACTTTTGCTATCCCAAACCTTAACCCTTACCTTAACCATTCAGAGTTAATGCCTAAGCTTAAGATTTAGGGGCGAATGCCAAAGCTTAACCTTAAACACTTTGAAATTTGATGTTTGCAACAACTTCAAAATTTGACATTTGAGAATGACGCATGACCGTCTAATTCTGACATGAGACTGTGAGAGCTAGTTGACATCCAATGGTCCAAACCATCAATTTACAGCTTAAAACCCATGAGGAAGGCAGCCCTAAATGACCACACATTACTGTACATAAGCATCAGCCTTTGTGGTTTCCTATAAATAACCATTATACCTGGAACATCCACTGCAAACCAGTGTGTGTGTGTGTGTGTGTGTGTGTGTGTGTGTGTGTGTGTGTGTGTGTGTGTGTGTGTGTGTGTGTGTGTGTGTGTGTGTGTGTGGGGGGGGGTGTGTGTGTGCATGCGTGTGTGTAGAAAATGTGAAAGATCAGTTGTGTAAAATTACTAAGTAAAAATACTTTGAAGTATTACTTAGAGTAAGTTGTTTTTGGGGTGTATCTGTACTTTACTACTTACAGTACACGTCCATCAACAGGGCACTCTAGTCCATCCTAGTGTGGAAGACAAAACACCCATACACACACAAGTTTTTCACCTTTGTGTAATTGTCTGGCCTGTCTGTGTCCTTCCACCTCACACATCGCACAGGAATTTATCATCTTCTCTCCCTGGTGGAGAGGCAAACCCTGTCTTCCTTTCTTGAAATTTGCTGTGGCCAAAACATCTGGCCTCTCAGAAACGGCAACAAACACTTCTCATCCCACTGAGCCCAACTCTCCTCCTCTCCTCTCCCTCCTCAGACCTCGTGTCTAAATGTTGGTTTTAGTCGCACTACCGTTCAACGTCTCCTAAATCAACATGGAAAACCTCACGCTCTGAAAACAAACACAGAACTTCGCTTTCTACTGTAAATCCTCTTCCATCTTCGTTGTTTGTTTTTACCAGTGCTTCATTTAGTTGGTTTCTGTACCAGAGGAAGTGCATTTACAGTATACAGTGGGGCAAAAAAGTATTTAGTCAGCCACCAATTGTGCAAGTTCTCCCATTTAAAAAGATGAGAGAGGCCTGTAATTTTCATCATAGGTACACTTCAACTATGACAGACAAAATGATTTGCAAATAAATTCATTAAAAATTCTACAATGTGATTTTCTGGATTTTTTTCTCATTTTGTCTGTCATAGTTGAAGTGTACCTATGATGAAAATTACAGGCCTCTCTCATCTTTTTAAGTGGGAGAACTTGCACAATTGGTGGCTGACTAAATACTTTTTTGCCCCACTGTAGCTAATGTCTTAGACTTGGAAAGTCAACTGTCGTCCATAGACTGGAAGCAGCTGTTTGGTTAACACGTAAGTACAGTACTGACGTTGGAAGGCAGGTGTTGACAACCAGGGTTTGATACCATTAAGTTAGGGCCCGAGTATCAAATTGCACCTTATTTAATTCATAGTGCACTAATTTGAAGTAGTGCACTTCATAGGGAATTTGGTGACATTTGGGACGCAACCTAGGATACATTTCCTGACGTTTCACCTCCTAAATCAAACAACATGGAATCTCCATGGCTTGGCCCCTGAGGGCCGGACTAGAACCAAGCCAAGGGCCACTCCCTAAACAATGCCAGGCTTTACAGCCCATTGATGTCCTGTAAGACCAATGTAATTATGTGAGGAGCAACGGCACGGCCCGCCAGGGAACACAAACAAAGAGCAACGTTGCAGCTGCACACTTCCAACAGCACTCTGAAGGACTGGCCTCCAACATAACCTGTGTTAAAGTCCTAGTGCACACTTCCAACAGCACTCTGAAGGACTGTCCTCCAACATAACCTGTGTTAAAGTCCTAGTTCACACTTCCAACAGCACTCTGAAGGACTGTCCTCCAACAGAACCTGTGTTAAAGTCCTAGTGCACACTTCCAACAGCACTCTGAAGGACTGGCCTCCAACATAACCTGTGTTAAAGTCCTAGTGCACACTTCCAACAGCACTCTGAAGGACTGGCCTCCAACATAACCTGTGTTAAAGTCCTAGTGCACACTTCCAACAGCACTCTGAAGGACTGCCTCAAGAGAACTACTCTCTCTCAATTCAATTTCAATTTTAAGGGCTTTATTGGCATGGGAAACATATGTTTACATTGCCAAAGCAAGTGAAGTAGATAATAAGCAAAAGTGAAATAAACAATAAAAATTAACAGTAAACATTACAGTCACAGATGTTCCAAAAGAATGAAGACATTTCAAATGTCATATTATGTCTATATATATACAGTGTTGTAACAATGTACAAATGGTTAAAGTACAAAAGGGAAAATAAATAAACATAAATATGGGTTGTATTTACAATGGTGTTTCTTCTTCACTGGTTGCCCTTTTCTATTGGCAACAGGTCACAAATCTTGCTGCTGTGATGGCACATTGTGGTATTTCACCCAGTAGATGGGAGTTTATCAAAATTGGGTTTGTTTTCAAATTCTTTGTGGATCTGTGTAATCTGAGGGAAATATGTCTCTCTAATATGGTCATACATTGGGCAGGAGGTTAGGAAGTGCAGCTCAGTTTCCACCTCATTTTGTGGCCAGTGAGCACATAGCCTGTCTTCTCTTGAGAGCCAGGTCTGTCTACGGCGGCCTTTCTCAATAGCAAGGCTATGCTCACTGAGTCTGTACATCTCTCTCTCCCTGTGAGGTTTCTGTGTAGACTTCTCTAGGGGGTCTCTCTCAGTTGTAGGTTTGTTGAGGCCTTTTTCAGAGCTATTTTGAATGAAAAAGATAGGTACCAACACACTGCAAAAGGAAAAGTGAAACATCTGTGTACGCTGTCCCTGACGCAGTGGCAAAAATATATATATATTTTTAAAGTTAAGTTTATGCGATATCCTTTT
Organism: Oncorhynchus clarkii lewisi; assembly: GCF_045791955.1. Taxonomy (NCBI): domain Eukaryota; kingdom Metazoa; phylum Chordata; class Actinopteri; order Salmoniformes; family Salmonidae; genus Oncorhynchus; species Oncorhynchus clarkii. Next base: position 13,831,305 of record NC_092164.1, on the reverse strand, counting down.
TGCTTATCTGAACTCACAGATTTTATGCAACAACCAACCTTCTGGGAGAGCGCGATGTTCTCCTTTTGAAGAGCTGTAGACATGAACTTAAATTTGCATAGTTGATGATCATATTGTCATCAGGCAGACACCTTCATACCGAGCAACATTTTTACTCCAATCATGTATTGCCCTTTGTCTAACCGTAAGGTAGCGTATTTATGTTATTGGACCCTAAGAGTTTCCATGCATCCCTCCTCTTCACGGTGTGTTTTCAAGTACGTACGTAATCAGAGACAATTTCAACATGATCTGATCGGTAGATGACAGACATTGACAGCTAATGTATGCAACTATGCATGTGAATCAAAAACAAACGTACATTTGTGTTCAGAAAAAGCAATAACAGTGCAGTATGACTTGAAGATGTTGTTGAGTGTGACAACAGTTTTGCTCAATGGGACTTTCAGGAACACCCAGGGCGGCCATCTTTCTTCTCATTTAGGCTTTGCTGAGAAGAACATCCGTGTTGATGTCTTTGGCTAGGGAGACCGACTTGCATCACTCAGAGCATTTGCCAAAAACTATTCTGTGAATGCAGGTTCAAACCTTTGCTCTGTGGTCTATCCATTGCAGTTGTCAGTTGAGAAACAGTAGGATTGCAGGATTGCAACATTGTAAGGCTCTGTCAAAATAGTTTTTACAGCTTGAGGCCTGAATAGGATTTACACACCTGAAGGGAGTAGAAGGGATTGCTGGACTTTTGCAAATCAAACAATAAAAACGATGGTTCATTGATACTTCTCTTTCTGTATTTTCCCTCCCTCCCCTCCTCCCCCCGGACAGCCCAGCAGCAGTTCCCCTCTGTTAAGCCATGGGCCAGGGTCCCAGGCCGCAACACTGCTCTTAGGTAATTCCAGTTGTCCATCTGGACAGACCGGACAAAGGTTTGGGAGGGATTCCACGGTCCGACATCTCCTTCCCCCCTCCCACCCTATTGCTCCCCATCACATCCCCCTTTTCCTTGAAAAATTGTTGTCATCCATCAGCATGCTGTCACTGACCGTTGCTCCTGTGTTTCCTGAAGCAGGGTTGGTTCTGACACACTGTGTTCTTACTGCAGTCTGGCCTGTCAGAGAGACTCACACTGCTGGCCTTGCAGGAACACTATCAAAATACACATTACACGCCACAGCAGAATCTTAGGCGACTGGGGAGCTAATAACTCATCTGATAATAAATATTTGGAGCCCGGAGGTGGCACAATGTGTGTATCTGAAGTACGCGGGATATGTCTTATCGCTGCTGTTCATCACTTCTCATTCCCAACACGGGGGCAAATATATCTGTCTGTCCACTGTTCTGAGGAGTAACCGTATTAGAACAGTTGGGACAAGACGTATGGCTCTTGTTAAGAAGGGAAGACAAACCGATACAGAGTTGGAGATGGAGCACACGGTCTATTGGGTGGTTGAACTATTTCAGGCGTTCTTAGGTAAGCAATGTATCAATCTGAAGAGCACTCCCACTGGGCACATACAGGTTGAATCAACATTGTTTCCACATCATTTCAATAAAATTCCTTCAATTCCTTCTGACTAGTACTGACATCTTAATGCCTTACTCTTCCTCCTTAGAACTCTGTGGAGAGAGAGAGAGAGAGAGAGAGAGAGAGAGAGAGAGACCGAGATAGAGACAGAGTGAGAGAGAGAGACCGAGATAGACAGAGAGAGACCGAGATAGAGACAGAGAGAGAGAGAGAGACCGAGCTAGAGACAGAGAGAGAGAGGCCGAGATAGAGACAGAGAGAGAGACAGAGAGAAAGAAAGAGAGTTCTCCATCTGTTGACTTCATCCTGGAAAAGCGATGGATCTGTTGGAGAGGAGAGGGGAAAACAGCAGAGGACAGGAAACAATATCATACTTGTAACATCCCCAGAGTATGTACTGCTGTCAGAGCAAATTTTTTCTGGGTGCTTCATTGTGGATTTGGATGAGGTGCAGATGTTTCAATTGGATGTAGGTCTGAATGTGTCTTTGTTCATGTCTTCTAGTATATACTGTTGTGAGGGGAATGAAAACCCTATAATGTTTTATGTGCACAGACTTCATAGACATTAAATCACAACGTCATGGTTTACAACCCACCAAAGAGGTTCTGGAACGCAGCACCCAGCACAGCAGATTCTATCCTCCTCAGCAAGCCAATGAATACGGAATTCATGTTTTCTCTGTTATGGTTGCCATCCTCTATATCAACGATGGTTGCTATGAGCACAAATCAAGTATTTCTCTCTCTCTAGATTGAATCTACAGCCCTGCACCTATGCTACCCACCTCCAGGAGCTTTCTATACCCTGATTATTTTATAGCACTGGTTATAGGGTATAAAATAAGAGATTTATTGTGGTCGTGGGGAGATTCCATATGCATTAACTACTGTAGATACTTATTTGCAGTAGATACCACTGACTCCACAATGACTATTTTATAGATCTAGTATTTACCCTCCTAACTAACTTGCAAGGAGGGGAAAAGCAAAAATTCTGACTAAATCAGAGGAAGGAGGAGCTGTGTCCCAGGCCAGGTTCTGCTGGAGTGAGAGGGGTAAACTGAGCTCCACGTCAGGGTGGGCTCCATCCCCTCTGGGAAGCTCTTTGAGCCAGGGTCCAAGTATTCCCTCCTCTGGAAAAGAACGAGGGAGAAATGGAAGAAAAGACAGAGAGAGGGAGAGCAGGAAAACGTCTTTCATGTGTGTGGCAGCCGGTCTCAGTAGCCAGGCTTTTCAAAGACCCACATGTGAAGCCTCACCAAAGTCCAATTGCACATCCATCCTTTTTGAAATAACACTTCCGAAACAGTTCTGCGCCCTGTCCAAGTCAAACAGGTCCACAACGATATACTCCCCTAAAACCTGAGACAGAGACGTCGTCCAGGTACTCTTCAGGTCTGCTGATTTTCACTGCAGAGAGATGTTTGATGAAATAACGGAGGGAACAGATACTTTGTGACTTGTATTGTATCAGGTCATTTTACGCAATGGGTCATGTTTGAGTCATTGGGGACTTTTGACAGGTCTTGAAAGTTGCACAAAGGGAATTCCATTGTAAAGTTCAGTTTGAAACTATCCTTGTTTTGCTGTGTATTCCAAGGTTCCATTAGGATCTGTATCCAGCCCCTGTGGTTAAAAAAAGAAAGACATATAAACTCAACTCAAACGAAACAGTGACAGGGCATAGATACTGTAGCCAGGACACATAAGAATAGGTTAGTTTCACATGCTAGGCTGTCATCTTGAAGTCTGAATGACATTGGAGCACTGTGCAGACAAACTGTCACACTGAACACGGCAAGTCTGTCATACGTGCTCCAACAGGCCCAAAGTACGACAGTGGCGAAAAGCAGTAATTACTGAGAGCGTTTGGTTTTGGTTTCTGGTTACATTTTAAAACAAAAGACAATAAATACCTGTCACAACGAAGGGTTCATTGATTAACATGACAGACTTTAAAGTGAACGCCATAATTATCCAGGATATGCTTTTATAGGAGGAGCAAATGGAAAGGGCTCTACCAGCCTGTTAACTATGTTAGGACAGTGTTAGTTACACAAGCGAGCCTTATACCAGGAAAGCGCCTACAGAATTTAACCTCTGCTACTTCTAGCTGATTGCGCTTCCTGCTTGGAAGTGCAACACATAGGTTGTGCCCTGCTGATCTGGGGTGTCAGCTGATTAATGGGTCAGCTCCGTGGACAGTGACATCATCCATTCAACCATGGTTGTCCATTCTTGCAGTGTGGCCTGATATACTCACCCCCTCCTGTGAAGTGATCATAATGTTGTAAAGTACTTAAGTAAAAACACTTTGAAGTACTACTTATTAAGTTGTTTTTGGGGGTATCTGTACTTTACTATATATATTTTGGACAACTTTTACTTTTACTTCATTACATTCCTAAAGAAAATAATGTACTTTTTACTCCATACATTTTCCCTAGACACCCAAAAGTACTCGTTACATTTTGAATGCTTAGCAGGACAGGAAAATTACACTTATCAAGAGAACATCCTTGGTCATCCCTACTGCCACTGATCTGGTGGACACAAATGCTGAGTTTGTAAATTATGTCTGAGTGTACCCCTGGCTATCCGTAAATTTAAAAAATTATATATAATTTTACTTTGATACTAAATAAGTATATTTACAACCAAATACTTTAAGACTTTTACTCAAGTAGTATTTTACTGGGTGACTTTCACTGATATTTAAGTCATTTTCTATTAGGGTATCTTTACTTTAACTTAGTATGACAATTGGGTACTTTTTCCACCACTGCATAATGCAACACAGCTGGGACGGTTGTTTTCAACAGGTGAGCTGCCAACGAACTGAGAATAGTCAATGTCTCTGGAGGATTGGAGAAGAGGAACACAGTAAAAGAGGACTTTTATACACAGAGTAGAGGAGAGAGAAGATTAAAAACAGAACCAGGGTTTGTTGTCGCACAGCAACATTTAATTATCTAATACTTTGATCTCCTGAAAGCAAATCTAAGAACTGTTTTGACAAGAATCCCCGTTGCCAATGACAGTTGCTGAGACTGTTTGAGTTCTTTATGATTGAACGTTGTCCTAGTTTCAGGGGAGCCTGATTCTTGGATGACTCACTCTCCATCCCTGGATGGAAAAGTGTGGTGAAAATGCTTGGTTAACCCCAGAAAAGGAAAACACCCAGGTATGGGTTATGTCCACTCTCTTCGGCCAAACTCAACAGACAGGTTCCATGGAAGACATTTCCCATTTCCTCCATTACTGTCAACACCTTGGATTAATCTATGGCTACTTGCTGTTGTAAGTAAGTAAGTAAGTAAGCAAGCAGGCAAGTAATTAAGTAATTAGGTAATTAAGTAATTATGAAGAAATTAATGTGGACCCGACAGCATTTTAACTACTTAGCAGATATGAAAATCATAATATCAGTCAAAAATATAAAGTTCCCAGTTGATGTCACAAAACCAACTTCATAAGAGGTTTTAAAAGTAGGTTCTATTTGACTCAACATTCCATGACGTACACTAAGACATTGTTGGCAGAATAGATGGATGCAGTTCAATACATGATTAATATAATTCACCAATACATTTCTTGGTAGTCTAAAAAACATTGCTATCATGTTGTAAATCACAGCTGGCCTGGTACATTGTTTCCTGCCTCCGTTTGGGATGCACTGTTTCAGTTTCAATGACTTAATATTTTGGTCAAAAACTGACAATTGTAACTAATGCTGGGAATGTCAATACAATCAAACTAGCAAGGGAAATGATCACAAGTCAGTCATAATGTGGCTAATATGTTAGTGTATCTATTTATATAGCAAGCTAAAAACACAGACCCTGACTTTAGCTAGCTTCTAGGAGGACCTCATTGGAGAAGTTGGTGAGTGACTGACTTTTTTCCCCTCACACAGTTTGGTGTGAGGCTACACAGCTAGAGAGCCAGGTGGCTACACAGCTAGAGAGCCAGGTGTCAATTGGTTAGCTAGCAAGTCATGTGAATCGCCTTGTTAGCGAGCTAGCTATGCTGAATGACTGTTATCCAGTTAACATATCTCTTGCGTTCGCAAATGAACTCTGGCTAGATATCTACTCCAATGTCAGAGCACTCTTGTCTGAGTGTGTACATTTACAAACGTGCAAAACCCGTTTAATATGTCAGTAAAAGCAGGCCAAAAAAGTTAGAGTTTGCCGCGAACGCTCTAGATATCATATCAACAGCCTAACCAGCTCTGCTAGGGCGAGTAAAATGCTTAGTGAGGTGTTCTCTCATTTGTGTCTGGAAGTAGCTAGCTAGCAAGCTAGCCAACTTTAGCCAGTTAACTTGGGTGCTTGTTTGGGACAAGCATACATTGGCAGGCAAGCTGCAGAAGGAAGAGCAGGCTATTCCCCATTGTTTATCAGTGCAATTTTGAAGGTTAACTAGCTGAAAAAGTTTGAGAGGGTTTATCTAATTTTCCTTTGTTAGATTTTACCTCATCTTGCTCTTGCTAGCATTAGTTGTTGATCTTGTTGTTGTTGATGTGCACATAGGGAAAGATAGACTGCCTGTTCATGGTTGTTTGATCAATAGGACTGTAAAGTTCCCAAATATAAGAGGACTCTCGTGGTATTTAGCTACATAATTGCAGAAATCCATTCAACTGTATTTTGTGGCTTTTGTCGAATGCGTTCTAATGATCTAACGTCGAACTGCCTGTAAACACACAGTCCAGTTCAAAGTGAATGATGGCAGGTCCTACTGCCTGTAAACACACAGTCCAGTTCAAAGTGAATGATGGCAGGTCCTACTGCCTGTAAACACACAGTCCAGTTCAAAGTGAATGATGGCAGGTCCTACTGCCTGTAAACACACAGTCCAGTTCAAAGTGAATGATGGCAGGTCCTACTGCCTGTAAACACACAGTCCAGTTCAAAGTGAATGATGGCAGGTCCTACTGCCTGTAAACACACAGTCCAGTTCAAAGTGAATGATGGCAGGTCCTACTGCCTGTAAACACACAGTCCAGTTCAAAGTGAATGATGGCAGGTCCTACTGCCTGTAAACACACAGTCCAGTTCAAAGTGAATGATGGCAGGTCCTACTTTCTGTAAACACACAGTCCAGTTCAAAGTGAATGATGGCAGGTCCTACTGCCTGTAAACACACAGTCCAGTTCAAAGTGAATGATGGCAGGTCCTACTGCCTGTAAACACACAGTCCAGTTCAAAGTGAATGATGGCAGGTCCTACTTTCTGTAAACACACAGTCCAGTTCAAAGTGAATGATGGCAGGTCCTACTGCCTTTAAACACACAGTCCAGTTCAAAGTGAATGATGGCAGGCTGTTGTGGCAAATGGCTTGTTTGCATAAAGACCTACTGTAGCTCTGATTGGCTATGGCTGGTGTGCGTTGACAATTGTTTTTATTCAGTTTTATTTACTGCAGTGTCTACTATTTGTCTAAACTTCACGGCCGCTTTCCCACTCTATAATGCTATAACATTTTCACAAATGCCTTAGTATATGTAATTCCCAAACATTCTAAGATTTATGAAAATTTGAAAATTACCATCTAAGTGCTCGCTTGTCAGAAAACCCCTCAAAAAGTGTCATATTCTTCCTGGGCGTGTATATGAACATATTTTAATAAAATGTAATCTTGCTAAAATTCTGTGAGTTCCACTTTGAGAAAGTAAGTAAGTAGGTAAGTAAAAACTCCATCCATGAACAAAGAACTGTCCTTTTGTCAGAAATAAGCCCACAATTCTACCCACCCGCTAAAGGTCCCATGACAATGTGTGGGAACTTTCTGAATGGCTTAATGACGTTTGTCCTAACAGTTGTGTCTTTCCCGAGGTTGGACCCAGCGAACAGGGGAGCACAATGGGACAGAACTCACAGCAGGCCATCCTGGCCAAACAATAGAATTCACTGAGTTTATCAGGTCCACTGGCCGGGCCAAACAATAGACAACACAGAGTTTCTAAGCTCCTGTGGTTATTTGTTGACCATGTGATGTTGTTGCAGTCTGGATATATTCTGTCCCTTGTCACTTATTGTCTTTTCCAAGCAGACCATAACTGGGGAAAAACTCACGCTTTGTCCCAACATCACCTAGTTAGAGATCTGGAAGGTTTTGCGTGGCGCATTCATCAGATTCCTTCAGTTCAGTGTTCCTCTGTGACAAAGCTCTTATGACAGCTCCCATCATTGAATCACAACAGTGCTCGGCTCTGATGGCCAAAAACACAGCGCTGCTGCTGAGAAATGACACAAGTAGCTCTCCCATTGTCTACAAATATCTGGGAATTCGTTGCTAGAGTTTATTTTGTGATTGCTTGTTTTTAAACACTTATGTGGGGGGGGGGTAAGAGGAAAAGAGGAGTGAAAAGGATGAGAGAAGAAGAGAGAAGTTGGGGAGAGGTTTCATCTGTGCCACCAGAGAGCAAGACTCATCCACAGATCAGGAGTACAATGCTTCAGCAGAGTGACAGTTTTATAGCCCTGGCTGAGGACTGTGGTGGAGGGACTAACTAGAGAGGATTAACCAATAGAACGGTTCAAAGTACAATAAATAAATATGTGCTATATGAGTCATATGAGGGTGGAGAATTACAGTGAATGTCGGTGTGTGTGTGTCAATAGAAGTGCTAGGTTATGGCCTCTCTCCTCAGCATCATTGTATTGTTGCCTAATATTGGCATTGTAGTGATGTGCCTGTGGGTTGAGTAGAGGGTGGGGTGAATTAGCTTGATGTTGTGTTTGGCCCAAAACAGACACTCAACTACAGTTGTTTCATGGAGACGTGGTACTGTATTAAATTATGTCTGTAAAACAAAGGGAAACGGTCTGAGGTGAACATTCATACCACTGCTATTCAAATTCATATTTTTTACAGAAATCCTTACACAACATGGAGGATAATTATTAGCTTCGGGGGAAACACGAACCGTGTTCAAATGATTCCGCTAAATCACAACTGGTTTTCAGCTACATTCATGGGCTTGACATTACTGTGAACGGCCAAACACAGAGAAGGGATCAATGACATTCAAATTGTGTCTGGGGTGAGATGAGAATGCAAATCCTAATCGTTAGCAGCGTTTTCCATTGGGTTGTCAAAATAACCCCTTCTCAGAGCTTGTTCTGTGTATCTTATGAGCAGTGCAGAACCCTCCAGACTTATTTTCATCTGTTGATTGGTTGGAATAAACAAAGAGTACAGCCTCTCCTAAATATGTCAGGTTACACAAGAGGAAGAGGATGGAAGGTGGAAGGACATTGAATGTATAGGCTAAAGTCAAGATGTACACTGAATGTACAAAACATTATGAACACACGCTCTTTCCATGACTGGTGACCAGGGGAATCCAGGTGAAAACTATGATGTCACTAGTTAAATACACTTCAATCAGTGTAGATGAAGGGGAGGACACAGGTCAAGGAAGTATTTCTAAGCCTTGAGACAATTGAGGCATGGATTGTGTATGTGTGCCATACTTACTATTCTGTATACTCAGTGTATACTTTCTTTTATAATGGTGTAGAACCCAGTGTGTGCCTGGTGAGAGGCCCCTGTAGCAGTAGTTCCATACATTGGAAACAGAAGGAAATGACTGCCCCTCTAAACTATGGTCTTGGGGTCAGAGGGGCCCTTTGAAATGACGCCCAGGGAGAACCGGGCCCAAAGCCAAAGGCTCCGAAGGCTCCGAAGGCTCCAGGTAGTAAATAAAACACTAACGCCCAACATGAGTCAGTCAGAGAATATTCGTTTTTAGGAAAAGTGCACTTTTTCTATTTATCTCCCGCTATGCACGGAAATCCTGCGAGGCATTTGGATTTGAAAACCCCCACTCACCACTTTTTCTCCCACTGTAGCTAAGTTGCTTGACTGTCAAGTGCCATTCCTCCAATGATTTAAATTATTCCATGTCTAGCTATGTGCTGTTTGGTTTCCCATGAATACACTGTTTTGTTTTTAAATATCGCTGCGGGGGCCATAATACGGCTCATCCCTCACTGCTTTTGAAGTGTAATCTTGAACTTCTTGAAGTTTATCTTCTTGAGCTTTCAGTATCAACTTTCCACAACAATTCCATCTGTGTTGCAGGTATGACGTCCCTACAACACAATTGAAAGGCTGAATTGAGATGAGAATAGATTAAATGGAAAAGAAACCATTATCCTTCATCATCATCATCATCATCATCATCATCATCATCATCATCATCATCATCATTTGTCCTATATCTGTATGCTGTAAGTGTAAGAACAAACAGGACCTAGCTAGCACATTTGATTCCTTGGAAGTTCTGGGAACGTACATTTTTGGTTTCCACTGGTTCTGGGAACAAAGTCAAAAGTTTCCTGAACGGCAAAACTGAACGGAAGTGAACATTTTGCCTGTTCTGGGAACATATATTTTTAGGTTGCAAGGAGGTTCTGAGAACGTTTTATAATTTGTTCCCTGAAAGTTTTCTTGGGAGTTTTATTAACGTTCTGAGACTGGAAATTATAGGTTATTTGAAGGCAATTAAGGGCTCTATTCAAAACACATTGTCGAAGTTCAGCTTTACAGTGTGATTGCAATTTAAAGGCAATGTTCTCGCTTTAGCGGAGACTGCATTCACGGTAAACGCTGCATATGTCGTCTCAATCAGAAATTACCTTCACATTTCTATTGCGGAATCTGTAACGCTTCAGCTTTACAGATTTAATGGCTCTACGTTTTGAATGGCTCTATTCAATCTGTAGAGCTGAAGCGTTACAGATTCCGCAATAGAAATGTAAATAATGTTTTGAGAACATGTAAGACTGTTAAGACTGTTAACTGTTTTAAACTCCAAGCACAGAAAATTTGTGTCAGTGAGTTTTAAACCTATGATCTTCTGTTCTCTATCCTTTGAATTAGTCCACTGCGCCACCAGGATGCAGCTAGCATGACATGTTTTTTTTAACTCATACAAAGCTTTAATTTGAGTCTATTCAAACGATAGAGATAGATAGAGGACCCTGTGCTATTATAACATATGTGACAGGATGGGCAGCACCTTTGAAGGTACAACCCATAGGAATCCCCATCCAGGCCTCCCGAGTGACGCAGTGGCCTAAGGCTGTGTCAATAGAGATCCTGGTTCGGGTCTGTTGCAGCAGACCGCGACCGGGAGACCCATGTGGCGGTGCACAATCGGCCCAGCATCATCCGGGTTAGGGGATGGTTTGGGATGTTCTTGTCCCATCGCGCACTAGTGACTCCTGTGGCGGGCCGGGAGCAATGCACGCTGACACAGTCGCCAGGTGTACTGTTGTTTCCTCCGACACACTGGTGCGGCTGGCTAAGCGAGCAGTTTGTCAAGAAACAGCTTGGCTGGGATGTATTTCGGGGGACGCATGGCTCTCAACCTTCAACTATCCCCAGTCCATACTGGAGTCGCAGCGACGAGACAGATTGTAACTACCAATTGGATACCACGAAATTGGAGAGAGAAAGGGGTAAAAAAAAATATATATATAGGAATCCCCACCCAGTTGTCTACAGTACTTGTCCAATAGCAATGGAAATGTCCATGCTAAAACGGGTTATATCCATGATGAGTCGTCTATTTATCTCTGTGATTCAAACAGACCCAATTTCAAAGGAAACAAGCACTCATTAATGCAGGTTATTGGTCAGTGACTACGTCTCTATGCAATACAAAGAAAACACCTATATAGTCTTGGCCAGACTTAAACGTGTTCTAGTCAACCACAATTATCCTATTTTAAGTAAGGTTCATTATGAAGAAAAAATATATATAATTGTTTTAATAATATATATAAACAGTCAAGTCAGAAGTTTACATACTCTTAGGTTGGAGTCAAAAAAAAACAACTCATTTTTCAACCACTCCACAAATTTCTTGTTAACAAACCATAGTTTTAGCAAGTCGGTTAGGATATCTACTTTGTGCATGACACAAGTAATTTTTCCAACAATTGTTTACAGACAGATTATTTCACTTATAATTGACTGTATCACAATTCCAGTGGGTCAGACGTTTACATACACTAAGTTGACTGTGTCTTTAAACAGCTTGGAAAATTCCATAAAATGAAGTCATGGCTTTAGAAGCTTCTGATAGGCTAATTGACATCATCTAAGTCAATTGGAGGTGTACCTGTAGATGTATTTCAAGGCCTACATTCAAACTCAGTGCCTCTTTGCTTGACATCATGGGAAATTCAAAAGAAATCAGCCAAGACCTCAGAATAAAATTGTAGACCTCCACAAGTCTGGTTCATCCTTGGGAGCAATTTCCAAACGCCTGAAGGTACCACGTTCACCTGTACAAACAATAGTTCTCCTGGCCCAGTAGTTGTGTGTATTACCTTTTCCAGTAAATTCCTCCGTTCCGGTTGTTTCACAGCTTTCAAGGAAATGTACGAAAACAAATATTTGAACGGTGACTGAAGTCCTCCATCCCATTTAATATTACATTAAGCCCATAATGATGTTTTTGTTCATCCACGGTTTTCTGGAACTTTCCTCGTGTGATGTTCTCCAGGGTTGAGCTGCTTTTGGCCTCCTTCACGGGTTTTCCCAGTTCAGTCATATCAGTTTAGTTTTTTTTTTAACATCATCAGATATTTTCTTCCTCTGCTTGGCCAATTTCTCATTGCTAGTGCAAATTTCTGTTAGTAGTGTCTCTAAACTCACTGTAGTCGAATCATCAGCTACTTGGTCCATGGTGCTTTGTTTCGCTGTTTGTTTGACAAATAGAGATAGTATTTGCCAAATACATGCAGTTTGCAAATTAACGTTACAGTTATTTCTTGACTTCATAGTCGAGTTCTATCCTATTTAAGAGGCATATTTTTAGTAAAGAAAGGAAAATTGCCAAACAGATCTACCTCACGGACACCATACCGGAAATCTCAGAGTTTTCTTGATCTAGACGGTCGTTATTTCTTAACATTCTGAGAACATGACTTTAAAGAAAACTATGAGAAAATGCAATGTTGAAGTACTGAAATTCCCACCTAAGAAACAAATGGTTCTCAGAACGTTATGCGCTAGCTGGGGAGTTCCCACACAACTCCTTCTGAGGCTGCACTTCAAACCAGGGAGCTGGAAGTAAGTAGACCTACAGCTCAGTCAATGAAAACCCTTCCAGCAGCAGATCAGTGTGCAATGGGTCAGGAGGCAGTGGACAAGGTGTTAGGAGGGATGGGGCCAGGGGCTGAGGGCAGGTCTGGGAAAGGATGTGAGGGGCCAGTGGATCAACTCAATGGAGAGACAAACAGACATAGCACCATGCAGAGAAACATCTGGCCTAATGCTGAGTTGAACAAGACTCAATCAGCATGTGTTTGTAGAGACTGGACAGAGGCCCAGCACACTGTATAGAGAGACTGTTTCCATGTCTAATTGGGCTGAACTAATGGTTGTTATCTTAACCAAGCCCCCAGGAACTGTGAACTGGTGAAAAAGAGGATTGGCTTATGACCAGGGGTTGGGGAGTGAGAGTGGTCTGTCTGTCTCTAGTGGTCTCAATCAGGCACTAGGCCTTAGGCTATTCCTGAAGGAGGGGGTTGGACAGATGTCAATGTCACTCCAACTGGGTAACGATGTGAAGTCCCAAAGGGCAACATCATCGATCGTCCATTAACTCGGACAAAGCAATGATTTGTGTGCAGTTTTCCCTGTGGATTGATATAGCTGGAAATCACAAAGTGCTCAAAAAATCATTACATTTATTTTCACCCACTAGTTGTTCAAGCACGCATGTAGAATTCCATTTGATCAACCTTTCAGCTTTCAGTCTGTATCTGATATAGTGGAACTGTGTGAAAGATGCATACGTCAACACTCCAATCTGGATGACTCTCCTGTAGTTAGCACCTTTTTGTACTCTGTTTGTACGCCCTAATAAATCAAGATAAAGACTATCGTCCTAAATCTCTGCAAACGCTTTGCCTTATTCAGAGAGAGAGAGAGAGAGAGAGAGAGAGAGAGTCCATAAACAGAGAGTACACAGTGGCAGAATACCTGACCCCTGTGACTGACCCAAAATTAAGCAAAGCTTTGACTATGTACAGAGTCACTGAGCATAGCTTTGCTATTGTGAAAGGATGCCAAAGGCAGACCTGGCTCTCGAGAAGACAGGCTATGTGCACACTGCCCACAAAATGATCCACAAATAATTTTAAAACAAACCCAATTTTGATAAACTCATTGGGTGAAATACCACAGCAGCAAGTGTGCCATCACAGCAGCAATATGTGTGACCTGTTGCCACAAGAAAAGGGCAACCAGTGAATAACATTGTAAATACAACCCATATTTATTTATTTATTTCCCCTTTTGTACTTGAACTATTTGCACATAATATGACATTTGAAATGTCTTCATTCTTTTGGAACTTTTGTGAGTAATGTTTACTGTTAATTTTTGTTCATTTCACTTTTGTTTATTATCTACTTCACTTGCTTTGGCAATGTAAACATATGTTTCCCATGCCAATAAAGCCCTTAAATTGAATTGAAATTGAACTGAGGGAGCTGGGGAGGGAGGGAGAGGAAACCTGAGGAATGGGTACAGGACAAGCAGAACCAAAACAAACAGGCTGATGTTTCCATTTGATAAGTGTGTGTGTTTCGCTTGTTAAGGTATTTACACTCCAATAGCATCCATGCACCCAGGGTCACATCTTTCCAAAACCTGACTATGTGACTGAGAAGGTTACTCTTGGGTCAGATCCCTCACAGAATACAGACATTGTTTCTGCGGAATTTGGGAATTTGTGTGTTTCCCATTTGTAAATGTCTACCTCCCTTGCTGGTTTAATGAGTTTAAAAGGAGAGACATTGGTATTGTATGTCTTGAATAGCATACCAGTCGATAGGCTCCGATTGACTAGTGCATTAGTGTTTCTATTATTTCTGTAGAAATGAAATGCATAGTGCATGATGTGTGTTGAATGTTGTAACAACACAGAATAAAACGATGATCAAAAGTCCAACGATGGTATTACTGCCCAGGACTGCTCATCACTTAACCATGCATTCACATTACTTTACTTTTAGTCAAATATCTCACTTGTTGTGTATTACATTTGTTTTATTATTTCATTTCAAGTCATCTCATCTCTGTAGAGCTGTTGCCTATGCTGTCTGACCAAATCACAATTTTAGTACTTCTTCAAAGTAAATAAGGCATACTTTTATGACTGCTGAATACCAATCAACTAGATCATGTATTTTCAAGTAATAATACTTTCTATCCCTCTTAATCACCTGTTCTCTCTTCTCTCCTTCTCCATGTCTGCTCCACACAGACTGGACAAGTAGAATGCAAGACAGTACAGTGTACAATTGTCAGGTTTATGGGAGGGTTTGGCCAGCTGGGATGTCCTTGTCCCATCGAGCTCTAGGGACTCCTTGTGGCGGGCCGGGCGCCTGCACGCTGACCATGGTCGCAAGTGGTAAAGGTTTTTCCTCCAAGGCATTGGTGCTGCTGGCATCCGGGTTAAGCGAGCAGTGTGTCGAGAAGCAGTGCGGCTTGGCAGGGTTGTTTCGGAGGACGCATTGCTCTTGACCTTCTTCTCTCCCGAGTCCGTACGGGAGTTGCAGCGATGGGACAGGACTGTAACTACCATTTGGGGAGAAAAGGGCTAAAAATACTAAACAAATTTTAAAAATACCCGAAAATAACCTACATTTCTGTTAATCACTGAGCACTAAGATTTAATGTATTGTTGAGTGGGGAGAGTTAAAAATGATGCATATTCTTAGTGGTTGAAATGGGACTATGAAACTCACATTATTGTTGTAAGAGAGGGAATCGTCTGTGGTGAATTATAACTGAACTTAGAGTGATTTATAAGAGAGAGAGAGAGAGACTTACAGTAGCCTACACACCGTGTGTTTATTTGGACATGAGGCACCTACAACCAGGGTTGAGGACCAACCCTTCAACATGTGCTAAACATCAGGCTTCTTCAGCTGACGCAGGTCAAAGGTTGGCATCTCCTCCATGGCCCAGATCCATAAACCACGTCCAGCAGACAGACAGATCCTCAGGGTGTGTAAAGGTCTGGAGATAACGTTGGGTTAAAGTTCAGGAGGTGTGTTAGCATCTCACCTTTGTACGCTGTGTGGAATCCTAGAACCCCACGCCAAAGCAGTTGAAGAAAAATGGCGTCTTGACATTCTCCAGCATTGTATGGGTGGCTGAGCGTTTAATCAAATCCTTAATCATCATTACCCGGACCTGTCCTGAAGAGAAGGTATAAAACCTGCAATTGTCACTCCTGTGACATTTTAATAGGGACGTGTTTCATCGTAACAGCCTTTGAAAACATGTTGATGTGACAGGTGTCTCTCCACTCACCAACATGAGTCCAGAGTATGGCTGGTTGTACTCTCTCAAGCCCTGACACACATACTGGGAGTGCTAGCCTCTTTAAACCTGTCCCCATGGACGTCCATCACATTCTTCAGTTTACCACCCTCAGGAGTATTCTGTCAAACTTTGTTTCAGGCACATGGAGCTGACTGTGTTTAGATTCACCATGACTGTCCACAGCTGCTAGGTCATACATATAAAACTGATGCACTTCAATGGAATGCACACACACACACACACACACACACACGATACTCATATAAAATATATTTGTTTGACAACTTAAGCCACATGGAATGTCGAAGGCATCCCTCAATTATTTTCTTAAGTAAAGGTCTAAGCTTATGGTAACTGCAGCTTTGCCCTCAGCGGGGGTTAGGCAGCAGTCTACTCTGCTCTGCTCTGGCAGGATATGCATGTCTGTGCACACGTTAACTACTGGGAGAGAGAGTCCTGTCTGTCCATACGTCCATGTCATGGTACCACGTCCCACACAGCCAGACTCTAGAGGTGTCTGTTTTTTTACCACTAACTGCTATTTATACTGAACAAATATAAACCTAACATACAACAATTTCAATAATTTTACTGAGTTACAGTTCATATAAGAAATCAGTAAATTGAAATAAATTCATTAGGCCCTAATCTATGGATTTCACATGACTGGGCAGGGGCGCAGCCAATCAGAATGAGTTTTTCCCCACAAAAGGGCTTTATTACAGACAGAAATACTCCTCAGTTTCATCAGCTGTCCGGGTGGCTGGTCTCAGACAATCCCCAGGTGAAGAAGACAGATGAGGAGGTCCTGGGCTGGCGTGGTTACACGTGGTCTGCAGTTGTGAGGCCGGTTGGACATACTGGCAAATTCTCTAAAACTACATGGAGATGGTTTATGGTAGAGAAATTAACGTTCAATTCTCTGGCAGAAGCTCTGGTGGACATTCCGACAGTCAGCATGCCAATTGCCCGCTCCCTCAAAACTTGATACATCTGTGGCATTGTGTTGTGTGCTAATTTTTTAGTGGCCTTTCATTATCCCCAGCACAAGGTGCACCTGTGTAATGATCATGCTGTTTAATCAGATTCTCGATATGCCACATCTGTCAGGTAGATGGATTATCTTGGCAAAGAAGAAATGCTCACTAACAGAGATGCAAACAAACTTGTGCCCAACATTTTTGAGAAATAGGCTTTTTGTGCATATGGCCAATTTTACATGTTACATGTACATACACTTTACATGTTGCGTTTATATTTTTGTTTAGTACATAATACACACTTTAAACTGTGCCGTTTAAGATGAGGGAAGACGCACATTTTTTTTTATGAGCATGGCCTTATTTCTATTACAGCATATTGGATGACTGTTATTCATATTCCATCCACCCAGTTCAACGTAACATTGATGGGTTTAGGCTACTACATGATACTCAAATTTTCCTTATACCCATCATGAGGTTGCCACAACCTAGCCTATGAATAAAAGTTTACAACGTAGGTGCACAGGTCGAGAGAAGAATTTGAGGTGACAGACGGTGACACATTCAATACCGCTTTGCACACACAATACCGCTTGTCTGCATCTAGCTGATATAGGGTGTAATCATTAGTCTGACAGTTGCAAACAAGAGTTTATATTGAACAAATTCAGGTGTGTTTATCCCCATTTTGTTCCGTTTGCTTCTGTTTAAGAAATGTTTTTCAACAGAATTGGTGGAATGAATACACCCCTGATCCAGGTGCACAACTTTGGTTTTAGAAGTGTGGGGGACATAACCTGACGTGGGGTCTGGATGGTTCTCCCCAAGATTCTTTGGGAGCATCTAAAGCAAATTTCCGGCATTTCTACACAATCCAATATGACTCATGGCCATTCTAACCGTCTCTATTTAGAACAACAAATAGTAAGCAAAAATGCCCCCAGTCATCAAGCTAAGTAAGGGATCATTGTTAAATATGTTTAGTGATTGATAAGACTGAACAAGATCAGTCAATATTGTGTTGCACCTTTAATAACCAATAGCCTAACAAGTCTCCCAGTCCCTGCCTCTGTAAAACATCCCCACAGCATAATGCTGCCACCACCACGCTTCACCGTAGGGCATTCAGTCCAAAGAGTTCAATTCTGGTTTCATCAGACCAGATAATCTTGTTTCTAATGGCCTGAGAGTCCTTGGCAAACTCCAAGCGGGCTGTCATGTGCCTTTTACGGAGGAGTGGCTTCCATCTGGCGACTCTACCATAAAGGCCTGATTGGTGGAGTGCTGCAGAGATGGTTGTCCTTCTGGAAGTTCCTCTCATCTCCACAGAAGAACTAAGGATCTCTATCAGAGTAACCATCGGCTTCTTGGTCACCTCCCTGACCAAACTTCTTCAATTTAAGAATGATGGAAGCCACTGTTTTCTTGGGGACCTTCAATGCTGCAGAAATATTTTGGTACCCTTCCCCAGATCTGTGCTTCAACACAATCTTGTCTCGGACATCATGGCTTGGTTTTTGCTCTGATATGCACTGTCAACTGTGGGAACTTATATAGACAGGTATGTGCGTTTCCAAATCATGTCCAATCAATTGAATTTACCACAGGTGGACTCCAACCAAGTAGTAGAAACATCTCAAGGATGACAATTTCGAGTCTCATAGGAAAGGGTCTGAATACTTATGTAAATATGTTTTTTCAGTTTTTTTTTATTTTGAATGCATTTGCAAAATGTCTAAAAACCTGTTTTCGCTTCGTCATTGTGGGGTATTGTGTGTAGATTGATGAGGGATGTTTTATTTAATTATTTTCAGAATAAAAAGTCAAGGGATCTGAATATTTTCTGAATGCACTGTACTTCTGTTTAAATGGGACAAAAAAGCTAGAAAACAATTACATACTGTCACTTATGCAGGTTCGACAGGTTCCCGCGCCTTAGCAGAGGTGACCGGTCTGCTCCTGATCCCTGGGATCGTCATCTTGGTCGGAGTCCTGCGGCCAGAGCCGTGCGTCGGGGAGGGGGTACTGTCACATGTTCTCCCTCTTCGGCCTCTAGGTCACCAGGCTGCTCATTATGGCGCACACCTGTCACCAGTGTTACACGCATAATGACATTCACCTGGACTCCATCACCTCCTTGATTACCTGCCCTTTATATGTCACTCCCTTTGGTTTCTTCCCCAGTCGTCATTGTTCCTGTTTCTGTTTCTTGTTTGTGCGTTGTTAATGTTTCTTGTTTTGTATTATGTTGCGTTTATTTATTAAAACACTCACTCCCTGAACTTGCTTCCCGACTCTCAGCGCATATCATTACACATACAAACAACAGCTGTTAGATAGTTATATGAGGTGGCTATTATTACTATCTAACAGATAGCTACAGGCTTGAGCTGAACTGGCAAGCTGGCTAATTCATTCACCTCAGTCAAGAGGGGATGAAACGTTAGCTAATGTATCATGTCAGTTACACTACTAGCTCAGCATTGGGAATAAACAGTAGTTTAGTTTATTTGAAGTTAAACAGGAGTTACCTTGCCAGCTACATCAGTCAACTAAAGAGTAGCCAGTTTCTGCTCTGCTTGCTTTTACAACTCGGAGAAAGAGGGAAACACGTACAGACTGACAGCAGCTGCTCTGTTCAACTTTCCCGTGCTGGTCCAGCCAGCCTTTCAGAAGCTCCACAAAAACCTATCGGTCCAAATGAAGAGTCTGCCATATTGCTTTGCACCTATCCAGTACAGGTCAGATCAGTAAACACCAAAGCGGCCCGAAATGGAGCCAGGTCGTACTCTCCTTGTGCAACTCCTCTAGATGGAATGCATAGGCCTGCATGGTATGAATCTCAGTCAGTGCATATTTACCACATGAGGACAAGCTCTCGCTACTGTAGCCAGTGGATTCATGACGCACACGGCCAAATGTATTGGCGTACGCAGCCCAGTCTTTCCCCAACAGCCAATAAATGCATCAGCCTGAGGCCCTGAGCAATGCTAAATACACAGCTAGTTAAAGGGGATAGGGCCCTACGTCATCCATGGCTTTAGTGTACATATTTCTGTATTGAGCACTGTCTGCTATGGTGTAAAAGTGATGGCCCAGTCAATGATATCGCTTTTATTGGTTGTTAGGATGTCTACTGTGATACACACTTATGTGAAGGCCAAGGGCAGGGAAAGAGTTGTGGTCCATGCATTAAAGTCTATGTACCGTTTTACTGTATCAAATGTCGGCTGTAAAATTGAGTGACATCAAATTAAATTGCCTTTGTACAATTGTGTGCACAGACACACATGGCCAAACACATTTCCAATGAGATTAAACTTTTTTTCATGATTTTTAGACATTCACACAACATAAAATAGATGTTTTCACTCATTGTCATCTGCTACCAAAGAGTAGCAGCCATTTGGGAGAAACACGGTGGCCATTTTGTGCCAAAGGAATTCTCACCACACATCAGGGTGCAATATAACCAAACGTTTAGATAGAAATGCATTGGGTAGAACAGCTATGATTGTCAGTCAGTTAGTTTAGGGTATTGTGTTAGCTCTATTTGCTACATTTCTATCTGTTTGACCTTACAGAATACATGGGTGAGGGGTAGGCCAGTATACTTGTGCCAGTTTCCAGCTGGGGATGCTTAACGTTCCATAGCAGTGTTTTCATGTGCAGTACTCTCCACTCCATCACATAATGTAAATACTGTAGCCCCACATGGTGCCACTGGTGTGTGGACGTTGACGTGGGTAGAAGGCTATTTACACACTCACTGTAGGAAAAAGATGATGCTAGCTGGGCTTAGTGCTCTGCATGCACAGTTTAACCTAACCTGGATACAGCTGGCCTGTCCTGAGAAAATACATGCACTCACGTAGACATACACACAGAAGCACGCACGCACGCATGCACACACAAGCTTGCATGTGTGAGAGAGATAAACAGCGAACCGAGAAAGAGAGAGTGGGTCTGTGAGAAAGGAAAAGAGGGAGTTTTAAGCCAAATTCAGATTGGCACATGACGTGTCTGTCGAAATCTCTCTTGTGCCATGTTGACGTTTGGAAACATTGCCTGCAGCCCCTAGCTGATGCTCTCTGACTGCTGTAACATGTTAGTTCAGAGCCAGGCAGCACAATGTTTTCATTAAACCCACAACTGACGTCCGTGATGTCACCTCAGCTTTTACAGCGTCAGATTAACAAATGGATTTTTAATGAACACAGAATGAGGGCTATCGCCAACAGAGGGTTGCTATAGGGATGACAATAGAGTAGACAAACATGGTTTGTGAGGAATATGAACCCACTGTTTTGGAGTTGGTAGGCCTATAACGCTATGTGGTGGGTAAAGCAATGCCCATATTTGGAGCACCATTTTGGAAAATGAGTTCTCCACTCCTAAGGTCAACAGCTACAGAAATTATGTATTTTTGTGTCTAAATGTTTGCCCCAACTACCATATAGCAACCATTGCATCACTTCCTGGAGATTATACATGACCCAAGATTGTGAAATGTTTACTATCGTCATGGTCACCACCTGGCCCAGAAGCCCCTGTAAGATCCCATGATCCTCACTGTGTGTGCATACCGGGTATACTCAGAAGGACATTCTGCCCACAACTTCCTATTCCCACTACCAAACATCCCTTTCCTGTTTTAAAGGCCATGCCAGATTCCCAAACGTTGACCTCCCAAGTCCCTACATTCCGCTTTAAAGGCTTGGTTTGACCCCCACGTTGAATAATGGGATGGCTTCAAGGGCTGAATTCAAGCTGCTCTTAAATCAGAGGTGCCTGAGGATTGTTGTGCTGTAGTCCATCTAAAGCGATCCTTTGACCTCCAAAATAATCTAAACCAGAGTTAGTCATCAGTAGCAGTCCCTAGTGAAGACCCCAGTGTGTTCTCCTGACCCCTATGAGGGAAACGTGGGGATTCTTGGGGAAACGCTGCTTTAACGTGTCTCATAATGTCCCTAACACCTATTGAGCAGCCACAACATGTTCTGATGGTGTTTGAGTTTGTCAGTTGAACGCAGTTGTTTAACCTCAACATAGCATGTAGTGAAGAACATGCTTAAAGCTGGCAAGAGTGTTGATAATTGACAGTGAGGAAAAAACATTTTTTCTAGGAAAAAGACTCAGTGGTTTGCCATCGCAATGATCTTCATTTATAACAGAAATTGTTAGATTTACAGAGCTCACATTGTAAAACACTAAATCAATATAAGCCAAAATACTTAGGGAATACCTCCTAAAATATTTGATTTGCATAGGCTGTACTAGCTATTTGAACTATATACACAATCAGAAACTGTTAATAACCTGTTCAATAAATGCATGCAGGAAAGTAGCCTACTCTGTTGTGAAGGACAGATACTGCCACAGAGTGGCTATAATAATGAACCACAGGCAAACTTTTCACACAATAAGCCTGGTTCTGACCAATCAGTTCTTTAGACCGAATCCTAACCTGGAACTGAAATGTGTAAGTAAAATGTTTGGATAAATCTCCCACTGACACCAAGACATTATTAATGCAAGTCAGAATAGTGTGGTGGACAAATCTCAAGCGAGGATTGGTTTCTGTGTTTATAAGAATGCCTAGATCAGTATTTCCCAACTCCGGTCCTCCAGTAGCCCCTACAGCACATTTTTTGTTGTTGTAGAACCGGACAAAAACACCTGGTTCAACTTGTCAAGGGCTTGATGATTAGTTGACAAGTAGAATCAGGTGTGCTTGTTCAGGGCCTCAACAACAATCTGTACTATCGGGAGTACTGGAGTTGGCAAACACTGATCTAGGGCGCGTTTGTACATTCACTCTGGCTATCTACTCAGAATTTCAGAGCACTCTTGTCTGAATTTGCCAAAGCGCAGAATGAATTTATGAACGCTCAACACCTGTTGAATATGTGTCAGTAAACATCAGCAAAAAAGCTTAATTCAATTGTTGCCAGCAGCACAGTTACAGTCACCAACGCTCTGGGTAACTTGAGAACAGCCTAACCAGCTTTGCTAGGGTGAGTAAAATGGTCAGAGTGAGGTGTTCTCTAATTTATGCCTGGAAGTAGCTAGCATGCTACTTCCAGTGAGTGCTTGACTGCCGTTGTGTGGTCAGAGCGCTCTCGGATCAACCCTACTCCTCGGCCAGAGCGTCCAGTGTGCACTCTAAACACTCCGAGAGCGAAACACTCAGAATTTATGAATGGACAATCTGACAACGCTCTGTATTTACGAACGCTCAGAGCGTCTCTGGCACTCCAGAGTGAATTTATGAACGCACACGTAGAGAGTCATAGCCATAAAGATCATACAATTCAAAACATAACGCTATGGTCATAAGCGATGTGTTACCATAGAGACACAGTTAAGATGACTACACACAATGAGTGAGAAAATGAACGCTCAAACAACCTTATGTTTTACTGTAACAGATTTGTATTGCTTTAATGTTGTTTTTTCTCCTCAGGAACAGGTAAGCCATGACAGTATAATGCAAATGAAGAAAAAAAAACACAAGACCCTTCTGTACATCCTTAGTAGTACATTCACACACTCATTAAGTCCCGTCTGTACACTGAACTCCTCCATACACCTCCACACACAAATACATTCCATTTCCATTGGTTAACACTGACTGACAGCCGCGGGGTCATGTAGCTTGAAATGTTACAAATAAAAAATAAAAACATACCAGCAAATAAAGAATAAATAAGGAGAATAAATAAATCATGTTACTTGTGAGAGGGCCACGGAGGGCCACAGAGGGCCACAGTTTGGACATCGGGGTGACTATAGCTAGACGTAGTAGCTCAAATAAAAGAGATTTGAAGAATTGTAGACAACATTTTGCCTTCAACACTGATATTCACAGGAAATGATATAAAGTAATTGTTTGCATCTCTGCATCTGTTGTATGGTTGTGGTATTCCATTGGTAAGTGCTTGGTATTTCTAAACGGGTTAACAATAGTCTCAACTCCATTCCGTTGCAATGGAGGTCCTCTCCAGAGAGAGAGAGAATAGAGAAGTTCATATATAATGGTGGTGTTAGTGGTATGTGGGTCTGCATATTTACTGGCAACAGAAGGAAACATTTATGAATTCATTTGGCTTAGCATCACAATTTCCTTGGAAAAAAGCCAAACATGTAGACACCATAGAAGTTATGTGTTTGAATCTTTGGCAAATCATAATGTCGGTATGATGGGTTGCTCATTGTTGTTTACATATTGCATTTAAGGTCGACTTCTAAATTAAATGTCCTCATGCTTCCCTTATAAAAACGTATTCTTTTTTTAAGAACATTTCATCTTTTCATAATATGGTAAATCCATATTCAAGAGCTGACCCTAAAACTGGCAACAACATCTGCCAGGTAACTGATATTATTCGCTGTATTATGGCAGCGTATAAGACAAACTTGAACATTATGTTGGTCTACCACCCGGATGGTTTTGTCCATGCATTTTTCCTGTAAAAATCATATGCTTTCATCCCATACATGCCTAACCTCAATCTCTGAGAACGCGAAGAAGAAGAAACATGACGAGCTAGAACAAACATACATGTACTGAGTAATGTACACCATATATATCCAAAAGCCTTTCAAAACCTCCCGACTTTGAAATCATTAGCCAAAATAAGTATTTTTTCTCAATCCTTAAGGTAATCTTCTTTATGTAGACTGTACAATATATGTATATATGAGTTATCATGGAGGAACAAAGCAACAAAAATAAATATATTTTTTTAGCTATGTCACCTTTCAAAGTAGTATATCTATATACATTTGATATATCATTTTTCCTTAGCTTATGGAAGATGGGTGAGTGGTGTGTGTTTGAGAAGCAGGCATTTACACACAGTGTGACAACCTCTACGTTTGTCTAAAGGTATGTAGATGCGATCTGGTAAGAAGATAAATTCCCTTTTGATTCAAAATTAAAGACGACCTTGCTTGATACAGTGAAACCCTGCTGCAAGTTGGATCAAGAAAATAAAAAAAATATCGCATCTCACCATCGAGTAACTACTTCAACAAAAGGCTGTCTACATGTTCTTTTTTCTTTTTAGGACTCTTTAGTAGAGTCCAAAAATGGTTTATAATATCATGCAGTCTCTAACAAGGCAAACAACCTCTGTTTTCTTGTCTTAGGGTTAAAGTCTTCATAGAACACAGCGTAGAATGGCTGTTCAGGTGATGTTGAACGTAGCTTAGAGGGAGGGGGGTGCAGTTGGACTAAAACATGCAGGACAGTGCTTAGGGCCCAGGGCTCGGACCAGTCCCTTGCGTTTGTTTCCAGTGTGTTGATTAGCAGTGTCTGTGAGCAGCCAACAGGTGAGGATCAGTCTGAGTCAAGCAGGATTGAGTTCAAACGTGGATAATTGGCACCAGCGTGTGGACAGGAGAAGTGACAGCAGTAGATTTACCAGCTACCTTTCCACAGGCCAGAGTAATCCATCTCCCACATCTGAAATCAATCAGTGCGCTCCAGGATCGACTGGTCAAGTCTGGACCTAACATAAGCAATTGTTTTATGAGAAGGTTGATCTGCTCTGTGAAGTTGAGAACAAGTTCTCGCTGTTGAGCCCTTTACAACATACAACAGGCCTGGGAAATGTCCACTCGAGGGTTCACAAATGACTTTAGTGGACCAAGCTTAAAGATCGAGCTAACATGCAAAATGTCTTCTTAAATATTCTTTAGTAAGAAGCCACTGAGGCAAACTATTTTTCTGAAGACAGAATCAAGTTCAAGAAGAAAGCATTCTTTCTGTTTTTGTCTGTTTCATTTCAATCAACAGTTCCATTGTAAAAAATAAATAAAACAGAAAACCTACAATGCCTTAAACTGACCATCTAATAATGACATACTTGTTCTGAGTGCTACCTTTGGTAAATCAATCCGAAAACCTGATAAATGTCAGTGTCCTTTTCTCCCACTGATACTTAGTTTAGCACACAGCTTCTCCACTTGGACTTCCACAGTTACCCTGTGGAAGAAACCTTCTTCCTCCACCAGCTCGAGACACATTATCACTGTCACCACTCCAGCCACAACTTCCTCTGGCGCCATCTTGGATTACCTCCAAGTCCTTCAAACATAAAATCTTGCAGAATAAAACAAAGAGAACATATCTCAACAAAAATAACAGAAGAAAATAATGAAACACAATCCAAAATTAAGAAAAAAAATGGAAGAACAAAAAAATGACTGCCAGGGGTTCGTTGGTTTCATCGCCTCATGACTTTGGAGACGAAGTTGACGATGGCTGAAGCAGGCTGGTCGGGGTCCAACTCGGCAAACAGGTGGCTGACGTTGTCCGTTGTGCTTCCTTGTTTACGTGCCACGAAACCAAACAGTCTGAAGTTTAAAGAGAAATAAAAGCCTGGTTTGAATATGTAGGAGATGGTTCATGATTTGATGTAGTTATTTATAGGCCTATGTGGACCATGGGACTTATTTGTCCCATCTAGTTAATGACCTATTCTATGTATAATAGAGTGATTTGAGTTGTGAGACCTACTTTGCCGTTCCACCTCCTTCCTTGCTCCACCTGTGAAGACGAGATGTGACAAATTAATTTTGGAGGAACAATCAACAAATCTTCCCTATGTAGGCTACATTTGCACTATTTTCACTACTTTAGCACAGCAGAAAGATCTGGTCTCAAACACTTACTTCCTGTCCTGGGGGTCAATGTCACAGTAGGTGACAGTGTTGATTGGGTAGTGCCTTCGGAAGAAGACCCTAGGGCAGGAGAAAACTCAAGAGTTAGTGTTGTAAATCTCAGAGTTTGTCACCAAGCTAGCTCAATTCAAGTAAAACAGTTTGACATACTAGTGATGAATCAATGATTGAATACCGACAGATGGATCTGACTGTGGGTGTAGGGTGCTCCTGTTTCCATGGTTACTACTCACTTCCTCTGGCTATCCGTGAGGGTGATGCCCTGCGACGACACTTTGAAGTGGACGGTTGTTGCCGCGGGCAACGGGTTGACGGCCACCGTTTCGCTGATTGCTTTGGCGACGGCCTGAGGTCCGGTCAGAGACTCCATGTCCACAGAGCTGATGTAAAGAACATTGCATGCTGGGAGAGAACAACAAAAAAAATGGTGCATAATCAGTCATTGTACAAAATGAAGCAGTGAAGGAGTTCAACTACCAACAATTAGTGCAATCATTTGAACATGTTGTGGATAAGTGTTGAGAAACAGCTCAGAAACAGCAACAGCTGGCTGTATATTAGTGGCTCCATATGTTTCCTTTCTTCTCCGATCAGAATGCTCTCACTCCATGCATTTGTCGGTAGGTAGTGCCATGCTATCTCTACCAAAGAGAACAGAACACACGTCCAATCCAGAAGACAATGTTTCAAACCTCACAACAGCTGCCCTGCATAAGACCTAAAGAACAGCGTTATAGAAACACACTTCACTCGTTTGAGTGACAACCATGACAAGCAAAGATGTGACTAAGGCAGGCATGGTAGTGAGAGGGAAGCTTCTGTGGTGACCATGCAGAGCTGAAATATCAGATTGGGGAGTGTGGGGACAAGGGGGTTAATAATGCCCAAAATATAACCCAAAAACACAGTGCAGTATTTACCATGGGCCTCCTCGGGGACTTGTTGCTGTGCTACTGCAACATAACAGGGTATCCGAGCATGAGAGGAGAAACAAAACCACTGTAGTACATGAAAACTATGTATTTGTGTAATTGCATAGTAATTACATAGGTACTACAGTAGTAAAAGTAAAACAGAATTTGGCCGATTATTATTCGTATGTTGTTATACGTATCTACTGTTGTAATAGAAGGCTTGGAATGGATTGATGATCAACTGAAAGAGAATGGGCTGAATAATGCAGGGTGCAGTTTGTCCTCACCTGCTCCTTGTTTCACCAGCTCGGCCACTGTGTCAGTGGGAGTGTCCAGCTCCAGGGCCTCCTCATTGGGATCTTTGCTGGGGATCATCAGCTTGCAGGGCAGGGCCAGAGGAGTCATCGAGTGTTGGTACACCAGGGCAGAGAGACATCCTGCACACACACATGATTAGCAAGTGTACTTACTTGCTGGAGGGCTAATGAACGAGTTCTCTGTTGAATATGCATGTTTGGAACTCACCAAAGTAGGGTTCGTTGGGACAGCCCTTCAGACGAACGCCTTTGGGGCTCGTCTCAATCAGGAAGTGCCTCACCAACTCGCTCGTGATGTCACCAACTGCCAAAAAACAAAACAGTAAACACATCCTTTAATCAAAGGTCTCTTTTGCACTTTCACTCCTAATGATTAAGGTTGGGATTAGGGTGCTCTGATCCTAGACCTACGACTAAGATTAAAGATCTACTGTACCTTTCTTGTTGGCCTGGGCGGTGGGAGGTGGGCAGGCCACCTTCATGGCCAGGCCGTAGGCCCCTCTGAAGGAGTGGCTGTCCCTGATGACGAAGGCCCCTGGCTCCCTGTCTCTCAGCAGACTGATGGCCTGCTCTCTGGAGATGTCTGGCTTGTACCAGAACTTAGACGTGTCCTGGACAAACTTCATGTTCAGCCTGATGTCTGGACTCTGGTCTGTAGAAGTAGTGACAATGGTCAAAGCAATGAAATAGGGATGATTCTGAGACTTTCATCCATCAAAATAAGCACTGATTGACTGTACAGTTTCTGCTGTGCATGATTGAGTATGACCGCTCACTTGGCTAGATCTGAATAGATTGAATAGTTATAAAGAACATGGCAGAGACTAGGGCTAGATGCTATTTAGGATAGGACCTCCTCTCTCACCGTAGATGGAGAATTTGGAGAGGTCGGGTAGGGTGTGAGAGGTGGACACACTGGGCGTGCTGCCTCCACTGGGTAAGGTGGGTATGGTGGTCTTCCCATCCAGAGTCCCATACGACAGCCCCACATTGGACCTCTCTCCACTGGGCATCCGCCTCTTCTCTGGAAGCATCGGCTGGGGCGACACTGGGAAGGAGGGCGTGGGTGGTGCCCCCTGTCTGTCATCGGGCGTAGTGTGGCCACTGGCCATCGGGTGGCGCCCCATCATAGGGCTAGAAGGGACGGCGGCGGTTCTGGAGCCTCTTGAGGGGATCACAGGGCTGCCAGGGACTTGCACCCTGTTTCCATTGGGCGGTGTGGGGTGACGAGCCAGACCCGGGCTGGCCTGGTTGGCCAGGCGGCGCTGGAGGGCGGGGCTTGGTGGGGTGTTGGTGGCCACCGTGCGGTGGAGTGTGTTGGGGCTTCCGGGGACGGTGTGGAGGGGGCCCACGACGCTGACCTGGGATCCCTCAGGGGAGTGGGGGCCGTAGGACGCAACGGGGGTGTGCTGGGCACTCTCCAAGGGGTGGGAGGGGAAGCCGGAGTCAGCCTGGAGCCGAATGGAGGAAGTCATCCTCATGCTGCAGAGAGAGAGAAACACTGAGCTGTAACCTAGGACTATATTTATTCCTCTTATTTCAAGAGTTTCCCCTGGGTTATCCAAACTCTGTGCCCCAGGAACAGTACAGTACTCACCCGTCTGGGCTGTGGATGGGACTACTGGAAGATATAGGATAATTTAGGGGGTGTCCACCATAACCACGGCCGTCTGTAGTGAAAACACACACACATATATTATTATTACACTGTTATTGGCAGGCTAAACAGGGAGTGAAAGGGATGCTGTTATGAGGGGGACCGACAGAAACCTGGCGAGGTCATTCCCAAAACAGTAGAAAAAGAAAATAAACACCCTGAGGGAGACTCAAAGTGGGATTAACACAGATGCAAAGTTGAGAGGTGAAGGCATAAAACAGGCCCACTCAACAGGCTAACAACCAAATATAGATTTGATACCTAACCTACTGTAACCTTACCTCACACCTTAACAAATTCCTTACTTTAACCTCAACTTTTTCTTCACGTTTCAGAAACTTCTGGGCTGGCCAAAATAATTGGGACGCATTGGGCAGCCAATGAAATTCGAGAAGAGGCAGGACTTAACCACTGATAGCCAATCAAAACAGAATGTTTGCGGTTGCAGCCTGTATAGTGGGACTGTGCTATTCCTCTAGAAGCAAACAACAGAAGGTAGAGCAAAACCGAGACGCCATAACAAGATCCTCCTGTCAAAACGAGGGGTTTTCAAACATGGCCGAACACAAAGGATTATGGGTACTCTGTGTGACGGGGATGAGAGATTGATGCCACGTGTTGCCATAGAAACGCCCTTACCTTGCTCCTCATCGCTTACAGATTCACAGTCTGACAGAACAGAAAGAATAAGTAGAAGAAGAAAACAGTCGGTGATTGAGGGAGAGGTGAGAAAAAGAGGAGGAAACCGTTGAAAGAGAAGCAAGAGACCAAAGTTTGCAGGTGTGTAGAAGCAATTAGGGGACTAAGAAAACCTAGATGGGAAAAGGTTGCGTGTGTGTTTGCGTTCTGACCTGATCCACTATGGATTGTTTGTGTTTATGTGTTTTTGTGTTTGTGTGTGTGTGTGTGTGTGTGTGTGTGTGTGTGTGTGTGTGTGTGTGTGTTCTGACCTGATCCACCATGGAGAATGTTTGCTGGATGGTGGGGCTTCAGTCCTAAAGCAGAGAGAGGGGTTTTGGCCAAGCCTGGAGGAGAACGGGCTAGAGAGAGAGAGAAACAGAGAGAGAAACAGAGTGAGAGAGCGAGAGAAACAGCGAGAGAGCGAGAGAAACAGAGCGAGAGAGAGAAAGAAAGAGAGCGAGAGCGAGAAAGAGATAGATAGAAAGCGTGATAGAGGGAGAAAGAAAGAGAGAGCAAGAAAGAGATAGATAATGAGAGAAAGAGAGAGACCAAACCAAACTGTAAGTGTTTAGCCTACATAAGATCTGAGCTGATTCATACAGAATACATAGTCTCAGATCCAAACAACCAACAAACTACAACAACAGGACAACCAGGATGGTGAATGGAGACACAGTACAACGTGCCTTGGCTATGCAAGAGTTGGAATATGGCATGCAGAAAGCAAACCAACACAGAACAGTTCACTGAGGGACTGGTGACACGGAGAGGGAACCAATGGCATCCTGAACAGTACATCTAGTAACTACATAGTAGTACTGTATATCCAAGGAGACAGACACAATGACTACATGCCAGGATTGGGGTCCAATCCATTTTTTCCGTTCAGTCAATTCATGAAATGAATTGAAATGCCATCAGTTTTCCAGCGGAGGAAAAGAGTTTGGCAGGGTTGGAGTGGTGGACTGGACACAGTAATCTGAAGATTCCATCAGTTTTCCAGTGGTAGAAAAGAGTTTGGCAGGGTTGGCGTGGTGGACTGGACACAGTAATCTGAAGATTCCATCAGTTTTCCAGTGGTAGAAAAGAGTTTGGCAGGGTTGGTGTGGTGGACTGGACACAGTAATCTGAAGATTCCATCAGTTTTCCAGCGGAGGAAAAGAGTTTGGCAGGGTTGGCGTGGTGGACTGGACACAGTAATCTGAAGATTCCATCAGTTTTCCAGTGGTGGAAAAGAGTTTGGCAGGGTTGGAGTGGTGGACTGGACACAGTAATCTGAAGATTCCATCAGTTTTCCAGTGGTAGAAAAGAGTTTGGCAGGGTTGGCGTGGTGGACTGGACACAGTAATCTGAAGATTCCATCAGTTTTCCAGTGGTAGAAAAGAGTTTGGCAGGGTTGGTGTGGTGGACTGGACACAGTAATCTGAAGATTCCATCAGTTTTCCAGTGGTAGAAAAGAGTTTGGCAGGGTTGGCGTGGTGGACTGGACACAGTAATCTGAAGATTCCATCAGTTTTCCAGTGGTAGAAAAGAGTTTGGCAGGGTTGGCGTGGTGGACTGGACACAGTAATCTGAAGATTCCATCAGTTTTCCAGCGGAGGAAAAGAGTTTGGCAGGGTTGGCGTGGTGGACTGGACACAGTAATCTGAAGATTCCATCAGTTTTCCAGTGGTAGAAAAGAGTTTGGCAGGGTTGGCGTGGTGGACTGGACACAGTAATCTGAAGATTCCATCAGTTTTCCAGTGGTAGAAAAGAGTTTGGCAGGGTTGGCGTGGTGGACTGGACACAGTAATCTGAAGATTCCATCAGTTTTCCAGCGGAGGAAAAGAGTTTGGCAGGGTTGGCGTGATGGACTGGACACAGTAATCTGAAGATTCCATCAGTTTTCCAGCGGAGGAAAAGAGTTTGGCAGGGTTGGCGTGGTGGACTGGACACAGTAATCTGAAGATTCCATCAATTTTCCAGTGGTAGAAAAGAGTTTGGCAGGGTTGGCGTGGTGGACTGGACACAGTAATCTGAAGATTCCATCAGTTTTCCAGTGGTAGAAAAGAGTTTGGCAGGGTTGGAGTGGTGGACTGGACACAGTAATCTGAAGATTTCCTCAGTTTTCCAGTGGAGGAAAAGAGTTTGGCAGGGTTGGCGTGGTGGACTCGACACAGTAATCTGAAGATTCCATCAGTTTTCCAGTGGTAGAAAAGAGTTTGGCAGGGTTGGCGTGGTGGACTGGACACAGTAATCTGAAGATTCCATCAGTTTTCCAGTGGTAGAAAAGAGTTTGGCAGGGTTGGCGTGGTGGACTGGACACAGTAATCTGAAGATTCCATCAGTTTTCCAGTGGTAGAAAAGAGTTTGGCAGGGTTGGTGTGGTGGACTGGACACAGTAATCTGAAGATTCCATCAGTTTTCCAGTGGTAGAAAAGAGTTTGGCAGGGTTGGCGTGGTGGACTGGACACAGTAATCTGAAGATTCCATCAGTTTTCCAGTGGTAGAAAAGAGTTTGGCAGGGTTGGTGTGGTGGACTGGACACAGTAATCTGAAGATTCCATCAGTTTTCCAGTGGTAGAAAAGAGTTTGGCAGGGTTGGTGTGGTGGACTGGACACAGTAATCTGAAGATTTCATCAGTTTTCCAGTGGTAGAAAAGAGTTTGGCAGGGTTGGTGTGGTGGACTGGACACAGTAATCTGAAGATTCCATCAGTTTTCCAGTGGTAGAAAAGAGTTTGGCAGGGTTGGCGTGGTGGACTGAACACAGTAATCTGAAGATTCCATCAGTTTTCCAGTGGTAGAAAAGAGTTTGGCAGGGTTGGCGTGGTGGACTGGACACAGTAATCTGAAGATTCCATCAGTTTTCCAGTGGTGGAAAAGAGTTTGGCAGGGTTGGCGTGGTGGACTGGACACAGTAATCTGAAGATTCCATCAGTTTTCCAGTGGTAGAAAAGAGTTTGGCAGGGTTGGAGTGGTGGACTGGACACAGTAATCTGAAGATTTCATCAGTTTTCCAGTGGAGGAAAAGAGTTTGGCAGGGTTGGCGTGGTGGACTGGACACAGTAATCTGAAGATTCCATCAGTTTTCCAGTGGTAGAAAAGAGTTTGGCAGGGTTGGCGTGGTGGACTGGACACAGTAATCTGAAGATTCCATCAGTTTTCCAGTGGTAGAAAAGAGTTTGTCAGGGTTGGCGTGGTGGACTGGACACAGTAATCTGAAGATTCCATCAGTTTTCCAGTGGTGGAAAAGAGTTTGGCAGGGTTGGCGTGGTGGACTGGACACAGTAATCTGAAGATTCCATCAGTTTTCCAGCGGAGGAAAAGAGTTTGGCAGGGTTGGCGTGGTGGACTGGACACAGTAATCTGAAGATTCCATCAGTTTTCCAGTGGTAGAAAATAGTTTGGCAGGGTTGGCGTGGTGGACTGGACACAGTAATCTGAAGATTTCATCAGTTTTCCAGTGGTAGAAAAGAGTTTGGCAGGGTTGGCGTGGTGGACTGGACACAGTAATCTGAAGATTCCATCAGTTTTCCAGTGGTAGAAAAGAGTTTGGCAGGGTTGGTGTGGTGGACTGGACACAGTAATCTGAAGATTCCATCAGTTTTCCAGTGGAGGAAAAGAGTTTGGCAGGGTTGGCGTGGTGGACTGGACACAGTAATCTGAAGATTCCATCAGTTTTCCAGTGGTAGAAAAGAGTTTGGCAGGGTTGGCGTGGTGGACTGGACACAGTAATCTGAAGATTCCATCAGTTTTCCAGTGGTAGAAAAGAGTTTGGCAGGGTTGGCGTGGTGGACTGGACACAGTAATCTGAAGATTCCATCAGTTTTCCAGTGGTAGAAAAGAGTTTGGCAGGGTTGGTGTGGTGGACTGGACACAGTAATCTGAAGATTCCATCAGTTTTCCAGTGGTAGAAAAGAGTTTGGCAGGGTTGGTGTGTTGGACTGGACACAGTAATCTGAAGATTCCATCAGTTTTCCAGTGGTAGAAAAGAGTTTGGCAGGGTTGGTGTGGTGGACTGGACACAGTAATCTGAAGATTCCATCAGTTTTCCAGTGGTAGAAAAGAGTTTGGCAGGGTTGGTGTGGTGGACTGGACACAGTAATCTGAAGATTCCATCAGTTTTCCAGTGGTAGAAAAGAGTTTGGCAGGGTTGGCGTGGTGGACTGGACACAGTAATCTGAAAATTCCATGCATCTTCCACTTACCAAAGAATCCCACATCAATTCTTTGTCTGTTTCAAAGATAGTGCCTCCAGAGAGGGCAGGCAGGGGCCAGAGCAGGGGTAGTGGGGCAGGGTAAAGGGGGTAGATGGAGGGGGGTATCTGGGGGCCCAAAGTGGGTCCTTACTTCAACTACAGTGTGGCGGTGACCACTGCAGGAATAGGGAGCCCTAACCCTGCTTGGTCCCAAATAAGTCCAAAAGCAGTCTGTCTATTGAAATGATCATGTGTCAAGCAGATAGATAGATACAGTATTTATCTCTATGGTAGCTCTACGGTGCCAAGAAGCAATCTACTGTCTAACCTGACATGATTTATAGGTCATAGGTTAAGTGTTGAAACTACAATACATTATTATCTTCTATCTATTCCTGTGTGGCTCAGTTGATAGAGCATGTAACTTGCCAGGGTTGTGGGTTTGACTCCCACAGAGGGACCGTATGAAAAAGTTAAATGATGTATACATTCACTACTGTAAGTCGCTCTGGATAAGTGTGTCTGCTAAATGATTCAAATGTCATTTTTCAGTTTTATTCCCAGTCTCTCTCATCAGGGAATTAGTATTAGTTTACACTGAATCATCTCTACAAGAGAAAGAAAGGTGTTATTGAATTCATTTAGGAAACCCACCACCACCGATTAGTCCCAATCAAAACACCAACAATTGAACATTACAGTAACAGCAGTGACTTTCTCTGGCCCTGTCCAAATAATGTCAGAACGCATCGTTCCTCCCTTATAAGAAGGCAGTAAAGAAGGATGCATCTTAAAAGCATTGGAACTGGGCCCCCTTCTACAACCACTTATT
The DNA here is from genome assembly GCF_045791955.1 of Oncorhynchus clarkii lewisi. NCBI lineage: Eukaryota > Metazoa > Chordata > Actinopteri > Salmoniformes > Salmonidae > Oncorhynchus > Oncorhynchus clarkii. Next base: position 13,796,154 of record NC_092164.1, on the reverse strand, counting down.
GTGCATCACTTTAGGCTTCAACTGCAAGTATGAAAGATACTACATACTTAACGTTTATTGCAGTCGCATAATTATGATTGACGAACTGTGGCAATGAGGTAAGGTCTACTGGCGCCCTCTGTCTGCAGGGAGGTGAACTTACACATGTTGAAGTAAGGGGTCTGAGGTGAGACAGGGAAGGCAGGGGTCAGGGGGTGGGCCTCACCACCACTGCTGAACATAGGACTGACAGCAGCCCGACCGTCAGCATCATCATCCCCATACGCCTCGCGGTAGCTGTGCATGGGGCCCTGGAAGGAGGGGACACAGCAGACACACACAACACACGACATAAAACACGCCCACCCACAGACACAGAAGGAGCCAGAAAATACACACGGACAAGGACAATACACACATAGAGGTAATGCAAACAGGCACAGACAGAAAATAACACACAGACACACACACACCAACACAAAGTCCACATAGACACAAACACACACACACACACACACACACACACACACACACACACACATACACACACACACACACACACACACACACACACACATGGTTACTCTCACAGTGAAACAATGAACTATTCAATGAATGGAAGACCATTTTAAGCTGATAAAGACTAGAGAGAGAGAGCTTGCTGCCTGTGGCTGGACAGGGGTATGTACTCTACCTCTCTGGGTCTTCCTCCAGGGTTGAGGATGTGGAAGTCTGATGAGTGGACAGGGGAGCGCACCGGCGCCCCCGTGTGGACTGGAGGGTCCTCGTTGCCACTCTGGTAGTGCCCCTCGCTAGTGGTCCGACGACGGACGGTCTCCTGAGCCTCCTCCGGCGTCATCCCACGGGAACGCATCCCTGGAACGCCAACAACAGAGTCAGGAATTCCCAAAGGCTTTCCTTCAGTTTCAGGAATGTATTTAGGAAGAACGATAACTTTAGGGGGATCTAAAATATGGATCTGGAAATAAGTTTTAGAGTGTATCTACACTGTTGTCACAAAAGAGAGAGGGAGCAAGTGAGAGAGAGAGAGAGAGAGAGAGAGATAGAGGGAGAGCAAGTGAGAGAGAGAGAGAGAGAGAGAGAGAGAGGGAGAGAGAGAGAGATAGAGGGAGAGCAAGTGAGAGAGAGAGAGAGAGAGAGAGAGAGAGGGAGAGCAAGTGAGAGAGAGGGAGCAAGTGAGAGAGAGAGAGAGGGGGAGCAAGTGAGAGAGAGAGAGCGAGTGAGAGATAGAGAGAGCAAGTGAGAGAGAGAGAGCAAGTGAGAGAGAGAGAGAGAGAGAGAGAGAGAGGGAGGGAGCAAGTGAGAGGGAGAGAGAGAGAGCAAGTGAGAGAGAGAGAGGGGGAGCAAGTGAGAGAGAGAGAGAGAGAGGGAGCAAGTGAGAGAGAGAGAGGGGGGAAGCAAGTGAGAGAGAGAGCGAGTGAGAGAGAGAGAGAGAGCGAGAGAGAGAGAGAGAGAGGGAGGGAGCAAGTGAGAGAGAGAGCAAGTGAGAGAGAGAGAGAGAGAGAGAGAGAGAGAGAGAGAGAGCAAGTCAGAGAGAGAGAGAGAGAGAGAGAGCAAGTCAGAGAGAGAGAGAGAGAGAGAGAGAAAGCAAGTCAGAGAGAGAGAGAGAGAGAGAGAGAGGGCAAGTGAGCGATAGAGAGAGCAAGTGAGAGAGAGAGAGAGCAAGTGAGAGAGAGAGAGGGAGCAAGTGAGACAGAGAGAGAGAGAGCAAGAGAGAGAGGGAGCAAGTGAGAGAGAGAGAGATAGAGAGAGAGAGCAAGTGAGAGAGAGAGAGCAAGTGAAAGAGAGAGAGAGAGAGAGAGAGAGAGAGCAAGTCAGAGAGAGAGAGAGAGAGAGAGAGGGAGGGAGCAAGTGAGAGGGAGAGAGAGATAGCAAGTGAGAGAGAGAGAGGGGGAGCAAGTGAGAGAGAGAGTGAGAGATAGAGAGAGCAAGTGAGAGAGAGAGAGCAAGTGAGAGAGAGAGAGAGAGCAAGTGAGAGAGAGAGAGAGAGAGCAAGTGAGAGAGAGAGAGAGAGAGAGGGAGCGAGAGAGAGAGAGAGAGCGATATATAGAGAGAGAGAGAGAGAGAGAGGGAGCAAGTGAGAGAGAGAGAGAGCAAGTGTGAGAGAGAGAGAGAGGGAGCAAGTGAGAGAGAGAGTGAGAGAGAGAGAGAGAGAGAGAGAGAGAGAGAGAGCAAGAGAGAGAGAGAGAGAGAGAGAGAGAGAGAGAGAGAGAGCAAGTGAGAGAGAGAGAGCGAGAGAGAGAGAGAGAGAGAGAGAGAGAGAGCAAGTGAGAGAGAGAGAGAGAGAGAGAGCGAGAGAGAGCGAGAGAGAGAGAGAGAGAGAGAGAGAGAGAGGACAAACCAGAGAAAGAATAAGAGCGTTGGAGGTCAGATTGTGGCGTAGTGGAAATGCTTTCGTTGATGCCCTGAATACGAGCGTTGTACTCTGCTCACAGTGGGGGTGGTGGATAGGAGGCAGAGGAGGAGGTGGAGGAGGAAGAGAAGGAGGAGGAAGGAGGTGCAGGGGCAGATGCAATGGCGTGAAGGGTGGTCCAACAGAGCAGAGGAATGGATGGACAGAACAAGAGACAGAAACAGAAAAAGACAGAGATAAAAAATGAATAAAGGAAAATGAAAATGTTATTCTGTGAAGTCACAGAAGAAAGATGGAAGTTAAAATGAGAGATGACAGAAATTAGAGCAGGGATAGAACCAAAATGTGCATTTTCTGGAATCCCCCAGAAACAGATTAGGGAAACACTGCTTCACCATACATTAGTTTTAGGACATGTTTCCTGTTCTGTGTGGACCGCGGGAAGACTAGCTGCTGCTTTCACAACAGCTAATGGGGATCCTAATAAAATACCAAACACCAAGTCAACATCTGCGGTAGAAAGACAAAGGCAACTACCAAATAAGCCCACTTGGTGGCATCTGTGAGAACCATACCATACGCTTCCATACGTGGCGGGACGTGAATGTGGAAAATGCATGGTAGCTGAGAACTCAACCAGCATGTCTATTCTTACCACCTTAAATCTCATCTCCATGGTGTCCAACTCTCCCCTCGCTGTAGGACACAGCTCTGAGCTCACCGTAGGTTCAGACCATATCTGTCCTGCACAACTAAGAGTTTCTATCTAGCTAGCTCAATGCCATGATGATTCCACCTATTACCAAGGTCAGACAAAGCTGGGGACATGAAACAGTAGCTTATATTTCCAATATAGAATTAGATATATTAGAGTACATGTAAACAGTAGCTTCTATTTCCAATATAGAATTAGATATATTAGAGTACATGTAAACAGTGCACATCACTGAATAAGCCAGTGGTGATAGAATGCCGTTGATATACTGCATTTGACTATGACTGTGCTTCTTACAGTTCACAGCATGTTCCGGAACAAAGCGTTCATTGTGACTCTGCAGCGGTGCCTGTAAGGATGACAGTCAAAACACGGTCCTTTGCAACTGTCCCTGCTAACGAATGTTTGGTAACAGTTATAAGGTGTTATTATGTAGTAGTGGCAGGTAGCCTAGTGGTTAGAAAAGTGGGCCAGTAACCGGAAGGTTGCTGGATCGAATCCCTGAGCTGACAAGGTAAAAATCTGTCGTTCTCCCCCTGTTCCCTAACCCACTGTTCCCCGGGTGCTGAAGACGTGGATGTGGATTAAGACAGCCCCCCCCACCTCTCTGATTCAGAGGGGTTGGGTTAAATACACATTTCAGTTGTACAACTTTCCTAATGCATTATAATACTTGTCACAAGCACATATGACATCATTATAATGTATTTTTGCTTTATGTATTGTGACAGCAAATACCTCTGCTTTTGAAAATGACATAATGAAACATGAAATATGAAAATGACAGAAAATGGTGAAACTAAACAGGGATATTCAATCTAATCCTCAATCCGGTAGTGACTTACCAGCGATGCGTTGAGCCACCAGGCCCTCCAGGTTGAGGTTCTCCTCCTCAGATTCTGGCTCCTTGAGAAGGGGGGAAGAGTTGGGGAGGGGGGAGGAGGAGGTGCTGTAGCCATGATAGGGAGACCCTCCCTTGCGGTCTGGGGAGTGGGACACCACCGTCCCACCTGGGTACGAGTTCAGGGGCTTCATCTGGAGCTGTCCGAAGATGGGGGAGGAGTCAGAGGGGTAGAGGGGGGAACCAGGCCCCTGGGCTGGGTGCATGTGGTAGGGCTCGGGGGGATGTATGGGAGTGGTGTTTGTATGGGGCTGGTACGAGGCGGACCTCGGGGGGACATACGACAGGGGAGACTCAGCCACAGGACTCTGGATGGGCGACGTTGAAACCCGGCCAGCCGTCGACCTCAGAGGCTGTCCGAAGGCATTGTAGTTAATGTTATAGCCATGGATGGCTGAGTCTGCCTGGTAGGACGGCCTGGCCAGAGATTGGGAGAAGGGGATCTGGGCTGGCCCTCCTACACTGTTCTCACCAGAGGGGGCGCTGTAGGACTTGGGAACCTGTCCTGTGTGTGGGTCCAGATCCAGCATCAGCATGTCAAGGGCTTCGATAGACTGCTCTATGTCGTGCTGAGAGGCGGTGGGGGGGAAGTGGGGCAGACTGTGGGTGCTCTGTAAGGGAGGACCGAAGGGGTCGTCTGGCAGACTGTACTGGTGCCATGCGCTCAGCCCCCTCTGGACTGCCTCCCTGCTACTGGTGCTCCTCTCAGGGGCCCTGGGCAGCTTGGGGCCTCCAGGCTCGGGGGTCCCGAAGGACTGGGAACGCTGCATACTCCCGTTCTGGTAACTGTTAGGAGAGTACTCCTCCTCATGGGGCGAACTGGAGTCCATGATCCGCTCCTGTGCCGACGTAGAAGTCCGTACCCGGTGCACCGGCATCTCCCGTAGCTTCTCTAGGTATGGCCCGTTGTTCTGCCTGTTGATGGGTATCTGTGATTGGTAGTACAGCTCTGCGGCCGTGGCCTGGCCCTCCAATGACGAGAGTGTTCCCAGACTGTCCACACTGTTACCCTCCTGACTGATGTGCAGCTCCTCGTCCAAGATGTCCGTCTCGCGCTCTTCGGCGGAGGGGGCTGCAATGAGCCGGGTATGCCCGCTGACGTGCACCTGGGCTGGGACAAGGTGGCGTACTCCCCCCCCGGGGCTGGTGGAGGTAGCCAGGTAGGCCTGGCGGTGGAGCATGGGGGCCTCAAGGCCACTCAGAAGCTGGTCCAACTCTCTCTTCTCCTGTGGACTGAGAGGGGGATGACTGGGCGTGTTGTGGTTCTGGTTGGTGTTCACCGCTCCATGCAGCAACAGACTGTGGTCATCGGTACGATCGGTTTTGACGGATGCTGTCGAGTTCCCAGAGTCACTGCTGACTGAAAGGGCGTGGTCGACTGCGGGCAGGGAGGCGTGGCCCACTACCGGGAGGGTGCGGTCAGAACTTGGGAGGGTGTGGTCAGGGTGTTGGGGGGTGTGGTCTGCGTTGGTTAGGGGGTGGTCGAGGACGGGAAGGCCGTTGATTGTGACCACTCCATCAAGGGACTCTTTCTTGTGGACTCGGGCATACAGGCTGCCGTCGAGGGGGCCTTGGGTGTGAACAACGTCTGAAAGAGAGAAGAAGAATACATGCTATTAAAAGGTGCACAAACAAAGAGGCGAAACGAACACATTTCTGATTTTTAAAACTTCTCACAAATGACCCAACATCACAGTGACTTTCACACCACAGGGACTTGTGCCTGACTCCTAACTGTTTCCTGAGACTGGACCACGACAGCTAGTCCTCCATGGAAAAGAGAATTCACTCCATCCTCCAAGGAGACACAACTTAATGGAAGCTTAAGACAACACAGCATATTTTTTTATCTAATACAGTAGTGTTGAGTGCATATGTGTATCGTATCTGTATCATATACAGTGCCTTGTGAAAGTATTCGGCCCCCTTGAACTTTGCAACCTTTTGCCACATTTCAGGCTTCAAACATAAAGATATAAAACTGTATTTTTTTGTGAAGAATCAACAACAAGTGGGACACAATCATGAAGTGGAACGACATTTATTGGATATTTCAAACTTTTTTAACAAATCAAAAACTAAAAAATTGGGCTCTCAAAATTATTCAGCCCCTTTCAGTGCAGCAAACTCTCTCCAGAAGTTCAGTGAGGATCTCTGAATGATCCAATGTTGACCTAAATGACTAATGATGATAAATACAGTCCACCTGTGTGCAATCAAGTCTCCGTATAAATGCACCTGCACTGTGATAGTCTCAGAGGTCCGTTAAAAGCGCAGAGAGCATCATGAAGAACAAGGAACACACCAGGCAGGTCCGAGATACTGTTGTGAAGAAGTTTAAAGACGGATTTGGATACAAAAAGATTTCCCAAGCTTTAAACATCCCAAGGAGCACTGTGCAAGCGATAATATTGAAATGGAAGGAGTATCAGACCACTGCAAATCTACCAAGACCTGGCCGTCCCTCTAAACTTTCAGCTCATACAAGGAGAAGACTGATCAGAGATGCAGCCAAGAGGCCCATGATCACTCTGGATGAACTGCAGAGATCTACAGCTGAGGTGGGAGACTCTGTTCATAGGACAACAATCAGTCGTATATTGCACAAATCTGGCCTTTATGGAAGAGTGGCAAGAAGAAAGCCATTTCTTAAAGATATCCATAAAAAGTGTTGTTTAAAGTTTGCCACAAGCCACCTGGGAGACACACCAAACATGTGGAAGAAGGTGCTCTGGTCAGATGAAACCAAAATTGAACTTTTTGGCAACAATGCAAAACGTTATGTTTGGCGTAAAAGCAACACAGCTGAACACACCATCCCCACTGTCAAACATGGTGGTGGCAGCATCATGGTTTGGGCCTGCTTTTCTTCAGCAGGGACAGGGAAGATGGTTAAAATTGATGGGAAGATGGATGGAGCCAAATACAGGACCATTCTGGAAGAAAACCTGATGTAGTCTGCAAAAGACCTGAGACTGGGACGGAGATTTGTCTTCCAACAAGACAATGATCCAAAACATAAAGCAAAATCTACAATGGAATGGTTAAAAAAATAAACATATCCAGGTGTTAGAATGGCCAAGTCAAAGTCCAGACCTGAATCCAATCGAGAATCTGTGGAAAGAACTGAAAACTGCTGTTCACAAATGCTCTCCATCCAACCTCACTGAGCTCGAGCTGTTTTGCAAGGATGAATGGGAAAAAATTTCAGTCTCTCGATGTGCAAAACTGATAGAGACATACCCCAAGCGACTTACAGCTGTAATCGCAGCAAAAGGTGGCGCTACAAAGTATTAACTTAAGGGGGCTGAATAATTTTGCACGCCCAATTTTTCAGTTTTTGATTTGTTAAAAAAGTTTGAAATATCCAATAAATGTCGTTCCACTTCATGATTGTGTCCCACTTGTTGTTGATTCTTCACAAAAAAAATACAGTTTTATATCTTTATATTTGAAGCCTGAAATGTGGCAAAAGGTCGCAAAGTTCAAGGGGGCCGAATACTTTTGCAAGGCACTGTATGTATCTTTTAGCTCAAGGTACTAAACGATATCATAACCTCCATCGATAAAAGACAGTACTGTGCAGCCGTCTTCATCGACCTGGCCAAGGCTTTCGACTCTGTCAATCACCATATTCTTATCGGCAGACTCAGTAGCCTCGGTTTTTCTAATGACTGCCTTGCCTGGTTCACCAACTACTTTGCAGACAGACTTTGCAGACAGAGTTCATTGTGTCAAATCGGAGGGCATGTTGTCTGGTCCTCTGGCAGTCTCTATGGGGTGCCACAGGGTTAAATTCTCGGGCCGACTCTTTTCTCTGTATATATCAATGATTTAGCTATTGCTGCGGGCGATTCCCTGATCCACCTCTACGCAGACGACACCATTCTGTATACTTCTGGCCCTTCCTTGGACACTGTGCTAACCTCCAAACGAGCTTCAATGCCATACAACACTCTTTCCGTGGCCTCCAACTGCTCTTAAACACTAGTAAAACCAAATGCATGCTTTTCAACCGTTCGCTGCCTGCACCCGCACGCCCGACTAGCATCACCACCCTGGATGGTTCCGACCTAGAAAATGTGGACATCTATGAGTACCTAGGTGTCTGGCTAGACTGTAAACTCTCCTTCCATACTCATATCAAACATCTCCAATCTAAAATCAAATCTAGAGTCGGCTTTCTATTCCGCAAAAAAGCCTCCTTCACTCACGCCGCCAAACTTACCCTAGTAAAACTGACTATCCTACCAATCCTCGACTTCGGCGATGTCATCTACAAAATAGCTTCAAATACTCTACTCAGCAAACTGGATGCAGTTTATCACAGTGCCATCCGTTTTGTTACTAAAGCACCTTATACCACCCACCACTGCGACCTGTATGCTCTAGTTGGCTGGCCCTCGCTACATATTCGTCGCCAGACCCACTGGCTCCAGGTCATCTACAAGTCCATGCTAGGTAAAGCTCCGCCTTATCTCAGTTCACTGGTCACGATGGCAACACCCACCCGTAGCACGCGCTCCAGCAGGTGTATCTCACTGATCATCCCTAAAGCCAACACCTCATTTGGCCGCCTTTCCTTCCAGTTCTCTGCTGCCTGTGACTGGAACGAATTGCAAAAATCGCTGAAGTTGGAGACTTTTATCTCCCTCACCAACTTTAAACATCTGCTATCTGAGCAGCTAACCGATCGCTGCAGCTGTACATAGTCCATCGGTAAATAGCCCACCCATTTTATCTACCTCATCCCCATACTATTTTTATTTATTTACTTTTCTGCTCTTTTGCACACCAGTATCTCTACCTGCGCATGACCATCTGATCATTTATCACTCCAGTGTTAATCTGCTAAATTGTAATTATTCGCCTACCTCCTCATGCCTTTTTGCACACAATGTATATAGACTCTTTTTTTATTTTTTCTACTGTGTTATTGACTTGTTTATTGTTTACTCCCTGTGTAACTCTGTGTTGTTGTCTGTTCACACTGCTATGCTTTATCTTGGCCAGGTCGCAGTTGTAAATGAGAACTTGTTCTCAACTAGCCTACCTGGTTAAATAAAGGTGAAATAAAAATAAATAAAAAATATACATACACATCCAGGCCTTTCAGCCCTAAACACATGGAGCCTCCAGCCCACCATAACAGCCCTGGCTGTGGCTCTGGTCTAGTATAAGTACATTAGGGGTCCAAGCATCCCAGTCCAGGACCTGTCATGATGCGTCAGGCAACACAACCCTACATGGCGTGACAAGGACCCCCGCACCACCGTCTGTGGAACATCTCCTAGACACAGTGCACGAACTCGCTATGGCAACGACATAATTACCACATCAGAATTCCCAGATTCTTCAATATCAGAATCTACAGTATGTGAGAACACCAGAATTCCTATGTTATATATACAGTGTATGTCATTTAACATGTCCTGTGTCTATCTATTGGAACGCAGCACGTTTCATTTGCTGAGGTGATTTTGTCACTGAGTAACTGTTTTTATGCATCGATGTCAGCATGCTGTGTATAATCCTCAGATGTTCTCCCATGCAGATGGGTTGGTTACATCACTCTTGATTTAAGGCCAGCATTTCCGCTAATAGCCACCTCTCAAGTTTGGCAGGAGTCCCTGGCAACCTCCAGCACCCATTTCCTGGACCAATCACTCCACCAACCAATTCCTCAACATCTGGTCTCACAACAGCTCTAAACTTGACCATGTCTGATGATGAAGGATGGCATAAGATCAAGAGGCATGTTTCAAACAATATGATGCCCAATTTGAGACCAGAAACTCAGGTTCATATTGATTACAATACCCTGCATCATCTTTGTTCTCCTATCCACTTCTCCAGAATATTTTCAGGACCATATTGACCATGAACACACACACGCACACTCATACACACACACACACACACACACACACACACACACACACACACACACACACACACACACACACACACACACACACACACACACACACACACACACACACACACACACACACACACACACACGCACACACACCTCTACATCTCAAAAAGACCCCCCTTCTCTTTCAACAGCTGCTTAGAGGAACATGTGATATCTGGTCATCGGGAGCAGCTTCTGAACATCAGCACAGCAGGGTGTTAGTTGGTGGGGGGGTTCCACAGTGACACATGGAGAGGTTCTCTGACCACAGCTATTTACGAGGCCATGTCAACAACGCTACAGTAGCAGAATGAGAGAGAGAGAGGAGAGAGAAAGAAAAGAGGGAGAAAGCTACCCTTGCTTACCCACCAGAACACACTGTTCCTTATTTTTGTAGGGAACTTCTAGTGCTCCTGATATTGCCCGCAAAATACTTCCCAGTCCAGAACAGTTTGACTGATAACCTACTTCAAGCCAAGTCCAAGTCCTGAATCAACTCATATGAAAGCTTTTCTTACCTGGAGATAGATTTATTCTCTTCCTCCTTCCTTTCTGTGTTTTCTTTCCTTTAGTTTGATTAAATAGAGTAGCCCTTTGCCATCACACTTGGTTTGGTTGAGATGAAGTGGAGAAATCCTTCACTAGGCTATGATTCAAATGATACTGAGTTGGCATAGCCTTCCCCTCCCTCTCTCATTGGTTGGGAGGAGACAGAGATGTGCCACCCTTCACCTATTGATGTTGGGATTGGCGAGGTGGGGTGGAGCTAGTCCATTCCCTGGGGAGTTGAACTATGAGTTGTGAGCTGTGAGCTGGTCCAGTGGAATCTGTCAGTTCCTTCCTGGCATTGGGAGTTTCCTAAAACTACAACACCCACGCAGCTAACCACCCTGAGCCCTGGCCTGGACCCACTCCTACACAGTGACATCACTCACACTCGAACTGGGGTTTCCCTGGCCTCTCTCTCTCTAGTAATCTATCTGTCTCTATGTCTCTCTCTCTCTCACACACACACACACACACACACACACACACACACACACACACACACACACACACACACACACACACACACACACACACACACACACACACACACACACTCTGAGGGTTTGCCTCCTATAGAAGAGGGGAGACCCTTGTTCTCAGAGACTGGGATCATTCCATGGAGAAAACCCAAACAGGGTGACACGTTTCCAGCTGTTGGTGTCTGTTCTGTTAGGAGGGACAGATCTCTGTTCTGTTAGAAGGGACACATCTCTGTTCTGTTAGGAGGGACAGATCTCTGTTCTGTTAGGAGAGGCATATCTCTGTTCTGTTAGGAGGGACAGATCTCTGTTCTGTTAGGAGAGGCAGATCTCTGTTCTGTTATAAGGGACAAATCTCTGTTCTGTTAGGAGGGACAGATCTCTGTTCTGTTAGGAGGGACAGATCTCTGTTCTGTTAGGAGGGACAGATATCTGTTCTGTTAGGAGAGGAAGATCTCTGTTCTGTTAGGAGAGACATACTGTATCTCTGTTCTGTTAGGAGAGGCAGATCTCTGTTCTGTTAGGAGAGACAGATCTCTGTTCTGGTAGGAAAGGCAGATCTCTGTTCTGTTAGGAGAGGCAGATCTCTGTTCTGTTAGGATAGACAGATCTCTGTTCTGTTAGGAGAGGAAGATCTCTGTTCTGTTAGGAGAGACATACTGTACCTCTGTTCTGTTAGGAGGAACAGATCTCTGTTCTGTTAGGAGGGACAGATCTCTGTTCTGTTAGGATAGGCAGATCTCTGTTCTGTTAGGAGGGACCTATCTCTGTTCTTTTAGGAGAGGCAGATCTCTGTTCTGTTAGGAGGAACAGATATCTGTTCTGTTAGGAGAGGCAGATCTCTGTTCTGTTAGGAGGAACAGATCTCTGTTCTGTTAGGAGAGACAGATCTCTGTTCTGTTAGAAGGGACAAATCTCTGTTCTGTTAGGAGGGACAGATCTCTGTTCTGTTAGGAGAGTCAGATCTCTGTTCTGTTAGGATGAACAGATCTCTGTTCTGTTAGAAGGGACAAATCTCTGTTCTGTTAGGAGGGACATATCTCTGTTCTGTTAGGAGGGACAGATCTCTGTTCTGTTAGGAGGGACAGATCTCTGTTCTGTTAGGAGAGTCAGATCTCTGTTCTGTTAGGAGGAACATATCTCTGTTCTGTTAGGAGAGGCAGATCTCTGTTCTGTTAGGAGAGGTAGATCTCTGTTCTGTTAGGAGGGACACATCTTTGTTCTGTTAGGAGATACAGATATCTGTTCTGTTAGGAGGAACAGATCTCTGTTCTGTTAGGAGGGGCAGATATCTGTTCTGTTAGGAGAGGCAGATCTCTGTTCTGTTAGGAGGAACAGATCTCTGTTCTGTTAGGAGGGGCAGATATCTGTTCTGTTAGGAGAGACATATCTCTGTTCTGTTAGGAGAGGCAGATCTCTGTTCTGTTAGGAGAGACATACTGTATCTCTGTTCTGTTAGGAGGAACAGATCTCTGTTCTGTTAGGAGAGACATATCTCTGTTCTGTTAGGAGAGGCAGATCTCTGTTCTGTTAGGAGAGACATACTGTATCTCTGTTCTGTTAGGAGGAACAGATCTCTGTTCTGTTAGGAGGGACAGATCTCTGTTCTGCTAGGAGGGACAGATCTCTGTTCTGTTAGGAGGGGCCGATCCCTGTTCTGTTAGGAGAGACATATCTCTGTTCTGTTAGGAGAGACATATCTCTGTTCTGTTAGGAGAGGCAGATCTCTGTTCTGTTAGGAGAGGCAGATCTCTGTTCTGTTAGGAGGGGCAGATCTCTGTTCTGTTAGGAGAGATATATCTCTGTTCTGTTAGGAGAGGCAGATCTCTGTTCTGTTAGGAGAGGCAGATCTCTGTTCTGTTAGAAGGGACAAATCTCTGTTCTGTTAGGAGGGACAGATCTCTGTTCTGTTAGGAGAGTCAGATCTCTGTTCTGTTAGGATGAACAGATCTCTGTTCTGTTAGAAGGGACAAATCTCTGTTCTGTTAGGAGGGACATATCTCTGTTCTGTTAGGAGGGACAGATCTCTGTTCTGTTAGGAGGGACAGATCTCTGTTCTGTTAGGAGAGTCAGATCTCTGTTCTGTTAGGAGGAACATATCTCTGTTCTGTTAGGAGAGGCATATCTCTGTTCTGTTAGGAGAGGTAGATCTCTGTTCTGTTAGGAGGGACACATATTTGTTCTGTTAGGAGAGACAGATATCTGTTCTGTTAGGAGGAACAGATCTCTGTTCTGTTAGGAGGGGCAGATATCTGTTCTGTTAGGAGAGACATATCTCTGTTCTGTTAGGAGAGGCAGATCTCTGTTCTGTTAGGAGAGACATACTGTATCTCTGTTCTGTTAGGAGGAACAGATCTCTGTTCTGTTAGGAGGGACAGATCTCTGTTCTGCTAGGAGGGACAGATCTCTGTTCTGTTAGGAGGGGCCGATCCCTGTTCTGTTAGGAGAGACATATCTCTGTTCTGTTAGGAGAGGCAGATCTCTGTTCTGTTAGGAGAGGCAGATCTCTGTTCTGTTAGGAGAGACATATCTCTGTTCTGTTAGGAGAGGCAGATCTCTGTTCTGTTAGGAGGGGCAGATCTCTGTTCTGTTAGGAGAGACATATCTATGTTCTGTTAGGAGAGACAGATCTCTGTTCTGTTAGGAGAGACAGATCTCTGTTCTGTTAGGAGAGGCAGATCTCTGTTCTGGTAGGAGAGGCAGATCTCTGTTCTGTTAGGATAGGCAGATATCTATTCTGTTAGGAGGGGCAGATCTCTGTTCTGTTAGGAGAGGCAGATCTCTATTCTGTTAGGAGGGGCAGATCTCTGTTCTGTTAGGAGAGGCAGATCTCTATTCTGTTAGGAGGGGCAGATCTCTGTTCTGTTTGGAGAGGCAGATCTCTGTTCTGTCAGGAGGGGCAGCTCTCTGGAAAAAATAAACTATGACTGGACATGGTGACATTTAAAAACTCTAGGGAAGCGAGGAAAGAGAGGGAAAATCAGTGAAAGAAAGGAAATACATGGGAGGATAACTGAGAAAGAGGGAGAGGTTCCCAAACTGTGGTCCATGACTCACTGGTGGTACATAATCACATGACATATTTTCTGGTACCAAAATAGCCTGTTTGTAATCCTCAAATACACTAATGCTTTTAATTATGGTCCGTGAGGGAAATGTATGGGAACCTGTCGTCTCTACCCATCAGCACCTTCAAACGTCTCTATAGTGTATTTGAACAACGAGACTTTCTTGTCTCACAAATGACTTATTTAGATTTTTGTCCCGTCTTCACCAAGAAGAGAGGGGCCGAAGGGTTTCGACACATTCTCTTCACTCAGAAAGGAAGTGTTTCAAAGTGTGAGGGGAATGACTGGAACTCTGCAGACGAGCGTCACGGGGGCACGACCTTCACATTTACCTCACCCGTGTGGCGTGCGTTAGTACAGGCACCCAGAAACACACACACACAAACACGACTGATATAAACCTCGATCCCTGGCACACACACAATGCCCATGGTCTCAAAGAGGATCTTTATACATAGCAGCTTTGTGTGTTATTCACACACACACACATTCCTATGTGTCTCAGTTGAAAGCAACAGCAGAATTTTGGTGAGCTGGGCTTTCTTTATTATTAAAAACAAAGAATATGTAAAGATGTGTGAGTTTTGATGTATGGGAGAGTTCACCGCCATCATTGGGGTACGTTGATGATGGATGTATGTCGTGTATAGAATCAACATATTCCTGCTCAGCTGGGTGTGAGCATTGCTGGGGTGGGTTTAAGTATAGATTCACAGGCCTTTAAAAAAACAGGGTCCATTTTTAGTATAGTAAGTCATTAGCTGTGGCTAGCCAGGCGATAGCTGTGGCTTTGAAACAAAGACCAAGCCATAAATCTCTTCCAACATGAATCTGCCCGGCAGGAATAGCTAGTTAGGGTAGTCAGCTAAAGTAGATGCCATTCCCCTAAGACTACACTGAGGTGAGGTACACTGTTTGTCCATTAGCTGAATTTAGGCCTAGTTACTATCAGTAACGAGACAGACATTTCTTCTGAGTGGGTCACAAATAGGACAGAGTTTTACAGGACAGAGTTGACAGGACAGAGTTGACAGGCCAGAGTTGACAGGACGGAGTTGACAGGACGGAGTTGACAGGACGGAGTTGACAGGACAGAGTAGACAGGACGGAGTTGACAGGACGGAGTTGACAGGACGGAGTTGACAGGACGGAGTTGACAGGACGGAGTTGACAGGACGGAGTTGACAGGACAGAGTAGACAGGACGGAGTTGACAGGACGGAGTTGACAGGACGGAGTTGACAGGACGGAGTTGACAGGACAGAGTTGACAGGACAGAGTTGACCGGACAGAGTTGACAGGACAGAGTTGACCGGACAGAGTTGACAGGACAGAGTTGACCGGACAGAGTTAACAGGTTCATTTACATATATAGACATAGTTTGGGGCTAACCTGAGAGATGGACATCATTAGCCTTCCATTCATGTGTCATTCAATTGACTTAGCCAATGGTTCCTCAGAGGCCTTGTGGAGTGCGAGGCTCGTAAGACGCGGGCATGCACGCATACACATACAGTGCCTTCGGAAAGTATTCAGACCCCTTGACTTTTTCCACATTTTGCTACATTACAGCCTTACTCTAAAATTATTTAATATTTTTTCCCCTCATCAATCTACACACAAAACCCCATAATGACAAAGTGAAAACCGTTTTTTAGACATTTTTGCCAAACAGATACCTTATTTACATAAGTGTTCAGACCCTTTGCTATCAGACTCGAAATTGAGCTCAGGTGCATCCTCTTTCCATTGATCATCCTTGAGATGTTTCTACAACTTGATTGGAGTCCACCTGTGGGAAATTCAATTGATTGGACATGATTTGGAAAGGCACACATCTGTCTATTTAAGGTCCCACAGTTGACAGTGCATGTCAAAATCCAAGCCATGAGGTCAAAGGAATTGTCCGTAGAGCTCAGAGACATATTGTGCCGAGGCACAGATCTAGGGAAGGGTAACAAAAAATGTCTGCAACATTGAAGGTCCCTAAGAACACAGTGGCCTCCATCATTCTTAAATGGAAGAAGTTTGGACACACTAAGGCTGAGCAATCGGGAGAGAAGCGCCTTAGTCGGGGAGATGACCAAGAACCCGATGGTAACTCTGACAGAGCTCCAGAGTTTCTCTGTGGAGATGGGGGAACCTTCCAGAAAAATCATATCTGCAGCACTCCACCAATCGTAACTTTATGGTAGAGTGGCCAGATGGAAGCCACTCCTCAGTAAAAAGCACATGACAGCCCGCTTGGAATTTTCCAAAAGGCACCTAAAGACTCTCAGACCATGAGAAACAAGATTCTCTGGTCTTATTGAAACCAATATTGAACTCTTTGGCCTGAATGCCAAGCGTCACGTCTGGAGGAAACCCGGCACCATCCCTACAGTGATGCATGGTGGTGGTGGCATCACATCTGGAGGAAACCCGGCACCATCCCTACAGTGATGCATGGTGGTGGTGGCATCACATCTGGAGGAAACCCGGCACCATCCCTACAGTGATGCATGGTGGTGGTGGCATCACATCTGGAGGAAACCCGGCACCATCCCTACAGTGATGCATGGTGGTGGTGGCATCACGTCTGGAGGAAACCCGGCACCATCCCTACAGTGATGCATGGTGGTGGTGGCATCACGTCTGGAGGAAACCCGGCACCATCCCTACAGTGATGCATGGTGGTGGTGGCATCACGTCTGGAGGAAACCCGGCACCATCCCTACGGTGAAGTATGGTGGTGCCGGCATCATGTCTGGAGGAAACCCGGCACCATCCCTACGGTGAATTATGGTGGTGGCAGCATCATGTCTGGAGGAAACCCGGCACCATCCCTATGGTGAAGTATGGTAGTGGCAGCATCATGTCTGGAGGAAACCCGGCACCATCCCTACAGTGAAGTATGGTGGTGGCAGCATCATGTCTGGAGGAAACCCGGCACCATCCCTACAGTGAAGTATGGTGGTGGCAGCATCATTTCTGGAGGAAACCCCTACGGTAAAGCATGGTAGTGGCAGCATCATGTCTGGAGGAAACCCGGCACCATCCCTACGGTGAAGTATGGTGGTGGCAGCATCATGTCTGGAGGAAACCCGGCACCATCCCTACGGTGAAGTATGGTGGTGGCAGCATCATGTCTGGAGGAAATCCGGCACCATCCCTACGGTGAAGCACTGTAGTGGCAGCATCATGTCTGGAGGAAACCCGGCACCATCCCTACGGTGAAGTATGGTGGTGGAAGCATAATGTCTGGAGGAAACCCGGCACCATCCCTACGGTGAAGTATGGTGGTGGTGGCATCACATCTGGAGGAAACCCGGCACCATCCCTACAGTGATGCATGGTGGTGGTGGCATCACGTCTGGAGGAAACCCGGCACCATCCCTACAGTGATGCATGGTGGTGGTGGCATCATGTCTGGAGGAAACCCGGCACCAAACCTACAGTGATGCATGGTGGTGGTGGCATCATGTCTGGAGGAAACCCGGCACCATCCCTACAGTTATGCATGGTGGTGGTGGCATCATGTCTGGAGGAAACCCGGCACCATCCCTACAGTGAAGTATGGTGGTGGCAGCATCATGTCTGGAGGAAACCCGGCACCATCCCTACGGTGAAGTACGGTGGTGGCAGCATCATGTCTGGAGGAAATCCGGCACCATCCCTACGGTGAAGCACGGTAGTGGCAGCATCATGTCTGGAGGAAACCCGGCACCATCCCTACGGTGAAGTATGGTGGTGACGGCATCACATCTGGAGGAAACCCGGCACCATCCCTACAGTGATGCATGGTGGTGGTGGCATCACGTCTGGAGGAAACCTGGCACCATCCCTACAGTGATGCATGGTGGTGGTGGCATCACGTCTGGAGGAAACCCGGCACCATCCCTACAGTGATGCATGGTGGTGGTGGCATCACGTCTGGAGGAAACCCGGCACCATCCCTACAGTGATGCATGGTGGTGGTGGCATCACGTCTGGAGGAAACCCGGCACCATCCCTACAGTGATGCATGGTGGTGGTGGTATCACGTCTGGAGGAAACCCGGCACCATCCCTACAGTGATGCATGGTGGTGGTGGCATCACGTCTGGAGGAAACCCGGCACCATCCCTACAGTGATGCATGGTGGTGGTGGCATCACGTCTGGAGGAAACCTGGCACCATCCCTAAAGTGATGCATGGTGGTGGTGGCATCACATCTGGAGGAAACCCGGCATCATCCCTACAGTGATGCATGGTGGTGGTGGCATCAAGCCTGGAGGAAACCCGGCACCATCCCTACAGTGATGCATGGTGGTGGTGGCATCACGTCTGGAGGAAACCCGGCACCATCCCTACAGTGATAAATGGTGGTGGTGGCATCATGTCTGGAGGAAACCCGGCACCATCCCTACGGTGAAGTATGGTGGTGCCGGCATCATGTCTGGAGGAAACCCGGCACCATCCCTACGGTGAATTATGGTGGTGGCAGCATCATGTCTGGAGGAAACCCGGCACCATCCCTATGGTGAAGTATGGTAGTGGCAGCATCATGTCTAGAGGAAACCCGGCACCATCCCTACAGTGAAGTATGGTGGTGGCAGCATCATTTCTGGAGGAAACCCCTACGGTAAAGCATGGTAGTGGCAGCATCATGTCTGGAGGAAACCCGGCACCATCCCTACGGTGAAGTATGGTGGTGGCAGCATCATGTCTGGAGGAAACCCGGCACCATCCCTACGGTGAAGTATGGTAGTGGCAGCATCATGTCTGGAGGAAATCCGGCACCATCCCTACGGTGAAGCACTGTAGTGGCAGCATCATGTCTGGAGGAAACCCGGCACCATCCCTACGATGAAGTATGGTGGTGGCAGCATAATGTCTGAAGGAAACCCGGCACCATCCCTACGGTGAAGTATGGTGGTGGTGGCATCACATCTGGAGGAAACCCGGCACCATCCCTACAGTGATGCATGGTGGTGGTGGCATCACGTCTGGAGGAAACCTGGCACCATCCCTACAGTGATGCATGGTGGTGGTGGCATCATGTCTGGAGGAAACCCGGCACCAAACCTACAGTGATGCATGGTGGTGGTGGCATCATGTCTGGAGGAAACCCAGCACCATCCCTACAGTGATGCATGGTGGTGGTGGCATCATGTCTGGAGGAAACCCGGCACCATCCCTACAGTGAAGTGTGGTGGTGGCAGCATCATTTCTGGAGGAAACCCCTACGGTGAAGCATGGTAGTGGCAGCATCATGTCTGGAGGAAACCCGGGACCAACCCTACGGTGAAGTACGGTGGTGGCAGCATCATGTCTGGAGGAAATCCGGCACCATCCCTACGGTGAAGCACGGTAGTGGCAGCATCATGTCTGGAGGAAACCCGGCACCATCCCTACGGTGAAGTATGGTGGTGAAGGCATCACATCTGGAGGAAACCTGGCACCATCCCTACAGTGATGCATGATGGTGGTGGCATCACGTCTGGAGGAAACCCGGCACCATCCCTACGGTGAAGTATGGTGGTGGCGGCATCATGTCTGGAGGAAACCCGGCACCATCCCTACGGTGAAGTATGGTGGTGGCGGCATCATGTCTGGAGGAAACCCGGCACCATCCCTACGGTGAAGTATGGTGGTGGCGGCATCATGTCTGGAGGAAACCCGGCACCATCCCTACGGTGAAGTATGGTGGTGGCGGCATCATGTCTGGAGGAAACCCGGCACCATCCCTACAGTGAAGTATGGTGGTGGCAGCATCATTTCTGGAGGAAACCCCTACGGTGAAGTATGGTGGTGGTGGCATCACATCTGGAGGAAACCCGGCACCATCCCTACAGTGAAGTATGGTGGTGGCAGCATCATTTCTGGAGGAAACCCCTACGGTGAAGCATGGTAGTGGCAGCATCATGTCTGGAGGAAACCCGGCACCATCCCTACGGTGAAGTATGGTGGTGGCAGCATCATGTCTGGAGGAAACCCGGCACCATCCCTACGGTGAAGTATGGTGGTGGCAGCATCATGTCTGGAGGAAATCCGGCACCATCCCTACGGTGAAGCACTGTAGTGGCAGCATCATGTCTGGAGGAAACCCGGCACCATCCCTACGGTGAAGTATGGTGGTGGCAGCATAATGTCTGGAGGAAACCCGGCACCATCCCTACGGTGAAGTATGGTGGTGGTGGCATCACATCTGGAGGAAACCCGGCACCATCCCTACAGTGATGCATGGTGGTGGTGGCATCACGTCTGGAGGAAACCTGGCACCATCCCTACAGTGATGCATGGTGGTGGTGGCATCATGTCTGGAGGAAACCCGGCACCAAACCTACAGTGATGCATGGTGGTGGTGGCATCATGTCTGGAGGAAACCCGGCACCATCCCTACAGTGATGCATGGTGGTGGTGGCATCATGTCTGGAGGAAACCCGGCACCATCCCTACAGTGAAGTATGGTGGTGGCAGCATCATTTCTGGAGGAAACCCCTACGGTGAAGCATGGTAGTGGCAGCATCATGTCTGGAGGAAACCCGGCACCAACCCTACAGTGAAGTATGGTGGTGGCAGCATCATGTCTGGAGGAAACCCGGCACCATCCCTACGGTGAAATACGGTGGTGGCAGCATCATGTCTGGAGGAAATCCGGCACCATCCCTACGGTGAAGCACGGTAGTGGCAGCATCATGTCTGGAGGAAACCCGGCACCATCCCTACGGTGAAGTATGGTGGTGACGGCATCACATCTGGAGGAAACCCGGCACCATCCCTACAGTGATGCATGATGGTGGTGGCATCACGTCTGGAGGAAACCCGGCACCATCCCTACGGTGAAGTATGGTGGTGGCGGCATCATGTCTGGAGGAAACCCGGCACCATCCCTACGGTGAAGTATGGTGGTGGCGGCATCATGTCTGGAGGAAACCCGGCACCATCCCTACGGTGAAGTATGGTGGTGGCGGCATCATGTCTGGAGGAAACCCGGCACCATCCCTACGGTGAAGTATGGTAGTGGCGGCATCATGTCTGGAGGAAACCCGGCACCATCCCTACAGTGAAGTATGGTGGTGGCAGCATCATTTCTGGAGGAAACCCCTACGGTGAAGTATGGTGGTGGTGGCATCACATCTGGAGGAAACCCGGCACCATCCCTACAGTGAAGTATGGTGGTGGCAGAATCATTTCTGGAGGAAACCCCTACGGTGAAGCATGGTAGTGGCAGCATCATGTCTGGAGGAAACCCGGCACCATCCCTACGGTGAAGTATGGTGGTGGCAGCATCATGTCTGGAGGAAACCTGGCACCATCCCTACGGTGAAGTATGGTGGTGGCAGCATCATGTCTGGAGGAAACCCGGCACCATCCCTACGGTGAAGTATGGTGGTGGCAGCATCATGTCTGGAGGAAACCCGGCACCATCCCTACGGTGAAGTATGGTGGTGGCAGCATCATGTCTGGAGGAAACCTGGCACCATCCCTACGGTGAAGTATGGTGGTGGCAGCATCATGTCTGGAGGAAACCCGGCACCATCCCTACGGTGAAGCATGGTGGTGGCAGCATCATACTGTGGAGATGTTTTTCAGTGGCAGGGACTGGGAGACTAGTTAGGATCAAGGCAAAGATGAACAGAGCAAAGTACAGAGAGATCCTTGATGAACCTGCTCAAGAGCGCTCAGGATCTCAGACTGGGGCAAAGGTTCACATTCCAACAGGACAACGACCCTAAGCACACAGCCAAGACAACGCAGGAGTGGCTTTGGTACAAGTCTCTGAATGCCCTTGAGTGGCCCAGCCAGAACCCAGACTTGAGCCCAATCGAACATCTCTGAAGAGACCTGATCATCTCTGCAGCGACGCTCCCCATCCAACCTGACAGAGCTTGAGAGGATCTGCAGAGAGTAATGGGAGAAACTCCCCAAATACTGGTGTGCTAAGCTTGTAGTTTCCGACCTAAGAAGAGGCTGCAATCGCAGCCCAAGGTGCTTCAACAAAGTACTAAATAAAGGGTCTGAATGCTTATGTAAATATTTCTAAAAACCTGTTTTTGCTTTGTCATTATGGGGTATTGTGTGTAGATTGATGAGGAAAAAACACAATTTAATAAATTTTAGAATAAGGCTGTAATGTAACAAAATGTTGAAAAAGTCAAGTGGTTTGAATACTTTCCGAATGCACTCTATACACACTTAATCCCCCCCCCCCCCCGCCTCCCCCCGACACACACTCTCTCCCCCGACACACAAACAGCACCTGCCTTCTCCTCTTTTCCTCCCATGGTGCCGTGTTCCGCTGTGAAAGCGTGTGTAAGTACGATGCCACAGTGTGTCTCATTCACACATGACCGATTGGGAAGCCATTAACGTGCCATTAAAACAGCCCGGCTCATAACACCTGTGGCCAAATGGTTTATTTGAAAAAGACAATGTTTCACAGCTACTGTTATTACCCTATCAAATGTGCTACTCACATCAGCTACTTCAGGGAACAATCACTTTACTGTTTACATAGAGTTCCCTTCAAACACATAGTAAAAATGATCCCAGAATAATTGTTGAGTATAGAATGTTGTCCTTCTATATTGACGCAGTTAAGTGCCAGCAAAAATACACCTGTTGTAGTTTTTTCATTTATGCACAACTATCTCCCATGGTCAGATTCGATGTGTACTGTAGACCGAATGTTAATCACACAGCTGACCAAATTATACAAGATTTTACTTCTGAGTTAACTGAGATTAATGCACAACAATGTCCCCCAATGATTTGCTTCAGAGTCTGGTCACTCAGGTCTATATGTTAATACCCAGGAAACACAAACTAGCTGTATATCGCTAAGCTAACTAGTACAACCTACAAGATCCTTGCCACACATAGCCCAGGACCAATAAACAAACAAATCAATCAGTAACTCCTGGACAAGCTAGCATCGCAGCTAGCCTAGCAGGCTAACCACAGGACGGCTGGCTTGGGTTTGGAAGTGTCATTGGGTCACAGTGTCTGTGTCTAAGGGTTTGGACCAGGGACACTGTCTGTCTGTCCGTCCGTCCGTGTCTCTGTCCCTCTGGGTTCACTGTTGTCCTGATAAAAAGTGTGGGAAAATACTACAGCCCACTTAAAGACAAATCCCCTGCTGGGTGGCTACTGATTGTGCTAAGCTAGCTAGCAGCACCGTGGCAGAACCTCCATGTTGTGACTGGATGAAGACAAGAACAACAGTGTTGTGGATCTGGTAAGGAGTTAACCTAATATCCCCTCAGATGTTCAAGTGGAACAAAGAACACTGGCTAAAAAAGATATATAGATACGGACACTGAGAAAGAAAGACACACATTAGAGTGTGAGAACATACACTCTCACACACACCACCCAAACATGTTCCTCACAAAAGTTCCTATTCCTCTGAGTGTGTGAGAGGAATGTGGTGTAGAAGTCTTCCTTGCGGTGTGCTCTGGGTCTGACCGTATGGGATACACGTTACTCTCATAAATTCCCAACCCACAACCCCACAGCTCACTACACGCATAGAGAAACACACACGAAAGCCCCTCTCTCCTCACACATACTCTCTCACACACACACAGCACTACTGATGAGGGGGAGAGGAAACGGGACAACACGGGGTTAGCGGGGGCAACCAGGAACAAACCGGGGCCTGTAAAACCAGGAAGGAAGGCATGCTGCTAGAGAGAGGGGCATGATGGGATGAAAACAGCAGGTCCCGGAGGCTAGTTCAATTCATAAACAAACAATACTAAAACCGCAGAGTCAGTCACACATCTAAAACAGCCACAGAGAGGAGAGGGAGGGAGGGAAACCTACAGAGAGAGAGAGAGAGAGAGAGAGAGAGAGAGAGAGAGAGAGAGAAACCCACACAGAGAGAGAGAGAGAGAGAGAGAGAGAAACCCACACAGAGAGAGCTCTACAAAGAGAGAGAGGAGGACAGAAATAGATGAAAAGTGAAAGAATAATGAGAAAGGGTCTGTTTGTAGTTGTCCCCTGCACACGGTCTCTCCCATAAACAGTTCAAATCAGTATTTGGTGACAATAAGCTGATCCTGGATCTGTGCCTATTGGGCAACGTTGGTTGCTGGCCAGGTGTGAATCACCCTGACCAGCAACAGCCCCTAGCTGTCATCTCAGCCACACACCACACAGACAGCACGTCCCCGTTAGATGATGTCATGGCCTGACTCTGCCAGAGCCAGACAGCCTAAAGGGCGTCTCTCTACAGGACATGACACCCACCTCAGCAGGGACGGGCTTTGATATCGCTGTGCCAACCAGCAGTCTGCATTCCAGAGCCGAGTAGACGGGTGGCCTCATGAAGATGGTTTAATGACAAACACTAGGGCTAGTCGATCTATCTGTGGGTCGGTCTGTGGGTCTGTCTGTCTGTCTGTCTGTCTGTCTGCCTGTCTGTCTGTCTGTCTGTCTGTCAGTCAGTCAGTTAGTCCAAGAGGTGTTGTGACAGCCGTATCAGTATGAGTGGTAAAGATAACTGTCATGGAGATGTCTGTCAACTTGTCTGTCTGTCTGTCTGTCTGTCAGTCAGTCAGTCAGTCAGTTAGTCCAAGAGGTGTTGTGACAGCCGTATCAGTATGAGTGGTAAAGATAACTGTCATGGAGATGTCTGTCAACTTGTCTGCCTGTCTGTCTGTCAACTTGTCTGCCTGTCTGCCTGTCAGCCTGTCTGTCTGTCTGTCTGTCTGTCTGCCTGTCAGCCTGTCTGTCTGTCTGTCTGTCTGTCTGTCTGTCTGTCTGTCTGTCTGTCTGTCAGTCAGTCAGTCAGTCAGTTAGTCCAAAAGGTGTTGTGACAGCCGTATCAGTATGAGTGGTAAAGATAACTGTCATGGAGATGTCTGTCAACTTGTCTGTCTGTCTGTCTGTCAACTTGTCTGTCTGTCTGTCTGTCTGTCTGTCTGTCTGTCTGTCTGTCTGTCAACTTGTCTGTTTGTCTGCCTGTCAGCCTGTCTGTCTGTCTGTCTGTCTGTCTGTCTGTCTATCTGTCAGTCAGTCAGTCAGTCAGTTAGTCCAAGAGGTGTTGTGACAGCCGTATCAGTATGAGTGGTAAAGATAACTGTCATGGAGATGTCTGTCAACTTGTCTGTCTGTCTGTCTGTCTGTCTGTCTGTCTGTCAGTCAGTCAGTCAGTTCAAGAGGTGTTGTGACAGCCGTATCAGTATGAGTGGTAAAGATAACTGTCATGGAGATGTCTGTCAACTTGTCTGCCTGTCTGCCTGTCTGCCTGTCAGCCTGTCAGCCTGTCTGTCTGTCTGTCTGTCAGTCAGTCAGTCAGTTAGTCCAAGAGGTGTTGTGACAGCCGTATCAGTATGAGTGGTAAAGATAACTGTCATGGAGATGTTTGTCAACTTGTCTGTCTGTCTGCCTGTCAGCCTGTCAGCCTGTCAGCCTGTCAGCCTCTCTGTCTGTCTGTCTGTCTGTCTGTCTGTCTGTCTGTCTGTCTGTCTGTCAACCCTTCTGTATTTGGTAGTAATATCATGGAAGTCATATCAGTAACTGAACTAAAGATTACATGTCATGGTGTCTGCCTATCTCTCTGTCTGGGAGTTGACGACTGTCTGCAAGGATCACTGGAAGATCCAGACTCTGGTATACCCCTAAAATAAAACCTATACGCCATCGCTGTAAATGGTATAGAGAGTCAGAGAGAGACAGTGAGAGCTGAGGTAGCAAGGAGCCAGAAAGAGACAGTGAGAGCTGAGGTAGCAAGGAGCCAGAGAGAGACAGTGAGAGCTGAGGTAGCAAGGAGCCAGAGAGAGACAGTGAGAGCTGAGGTAGCAAGGAGCCAGAGAGAGACAGTGAGAGCTGAGGTAGCAAGGAGCCAGAGAGAGACAGTGAGAGGCGATGTAGGAGGGAGACAGTGAAAGACAGGGGATAGTTGAGGTATGGAGGGACAATCATAGTTGAAGTAGGGGCAGGGACGACAACACTGAGGGATGGAGAGATAACTGAGTCAGATATGAGGTAGCTGAGGTCTGGGGGGAAATTGAGGGACAGAGAGATAGCTGAGTCAGATATGTGGTAGCTGAGGTATCTAGGGGGCTCTGAGGAGCTTAGGGGTGAGCTGTAAACCTGCTGCTATGTCTCATGGTGCTGTCACTGCCAGCTCTAACTGCACTAGTCCTTCTGTCACTCCTATGAGGGGTACTAGGCCCCTTATTAAACCAGAACAAACTCTCCACTCTATCCAAGGCAGTAACTGTTTCCACACTGCCATAGAAACACCACAGTGACGATTCAACATGACGTATTGTGAAAAGCCAGCAAGTCCCTCATTCAGTGTCTCAACTCATAACTCACAAGTTAAATTGGTCTTAAAAGAAGTTAGAGCAGGCAGCTTAATAGTTGTGGTGTGCCATAATTGCGGCACATTTATAAAATGTTCCACACGCAAATTACTCACTAAATGATTCAAAGGGTACTGTAAACAACCATGTTGACATAGAAACAAAATAAAGGACATGCTGAGAGAGCCTTGCATCTGCTGCAACTGAGAAAACACTCAAAATCATGCTCCGACAGACCCTCTCATTCAATCAAGTCAAAAAATAAGTTTGAGAATTTACTACCAATTTACAGTGTACTATAACCCAAGCAAACATTATACTCAAACTTCCATAACTAGGAACAAAAGGTGATGTAACACATAGGTATTCCCAACCTCTACACTACCACTACACAATAAAGAACAATTCAACTGAATTGAACACAACTTCGTTAAAAACCACAACAGAAACATATGACACCTACCAATTATCTCCTTAGCCCTATCAACATCTGAGCCCTCACAGTCAACCCTTAGACCTGACTACTGTACTACTGTACTGTACTCACCAGCTGCTGTAATACCGTCAGCCTATATCCTTCCCTTCATTTGGTCCATTCTTTCACTCTCTGCCTCCCTCGTTCTCTTGTTCCAACTCCGGTGACAGTTAGCTAACAAAAAGGGCTTTAGTCCTGGCCAGGGTGTTCCACTCACTGTGTCCCCGTGTCCCCCACTCGCTCTCGTTTTCTCCCTCTCTCCCTCTCTCTCTCTCTCTCTCTCTCTCTCTCTCTCTCTCTCTCTCTCTCTCTCTCTCTCTCTCTCTGTTGCCACCCAGCTATTCGAGACATGGCTACAGCCAAATATGGGAGGAGGACCATAAACAAGGCCCACACCACAGCCTGCTGCAGTGAACACACAGCAACACACACACACACACACACACACACAGAGACACACACAAACACACACACACACACACACACACACACACACACACACACACACACACACACACACACACACACACACACACACAGAGACACACACAAACACACACACACACACACACACACACACACACACACACACACACACACACACACACACACACACACACACACACACAAACACACACACACACACACAGCAACACACATCCACACAGATTTACTATCGCTCTGTTCTTTTTCTTTTTCAAAAATGTTCATGGTTACTTTCATGTGTGTAAATATTGTGAACTGAAGGAGGCGTAATTCACAGAGTTTGCATGACCTGGGGACTTGTGTTAGCTTCCAGAGCTTTGGCTCAACAGGGTAACGCGGTCTTGAGACATGGTAACAGTCTAGGTTTAGATATCCTATCCCTACAATAACATAAATCTGTTTTACCTTGGGTATACAGTGGCCCAGAAAAGTCACAACACCCTTCAACCAGATTTGCATGTAGTGGTGTAGTGGTGTTTTCTGTCTGGTAACTGAGTGAGTGGGCAGGAGTAGACAACGAACAGAGAGTTGGCCTCTTAAGGCTATAATCCGAGAGGTGAATTGAACAAGGGTTCTGTTTGCGGTGAACATGTTACTTTGTAACAATCTCAGTTGAACGATTTGAATGAACATTCCAAAATGTTACGGTGATGGTAAACCATCAAACAGACAGTTTGGTAATGACTACTGTGGCATTGTAGTGCCAGTAATCAAACTGCAATTACTTTGCTATTCAAATCAAATGTTATTGGTCGCATCCACATATTTAGCAGATGTTATTGCGGGTGTAGTGAAATCCTTGTGTTCCTAGCTCCAACAGCGCAGTAAAGTCTAAAAAGTAAAAGAATGGTATTAAGAAATATAGAAATATTAGGACAAGCAATGTCGGAGTCCGGAGTATAAATATATATACAGTGCATTCGGAAAGTATTCAGGCCCCTAGACTTTTTCCACATTTTGTTACGTTAGAGCCTTATTCTAAAATGCATTAAACAGTTTATTTCCCTCATCAATCTACACAAAATACCACATAATGACAAAGAAAAAACAGGTTTTAAGAAATATTTGCAAATGTGCCACAGCACAAAACGCTAGCTAATGTTCGAGAGCTATTTCCCTTGTTGGACCCCAGGTCAACAGCTGAGTACAGGGCAATTAGTGAAGTCCTATTAGTGAAGGACTATTAGTTAAGGGCTATTAGTGAAGGACTATTAGTGAAGGACTATTAGTGAAGGACTATTAGTGAAGAACTATTAGTGAAGGACTATTAGTGAAGTCCTATTAGTGAAGGACTATTAGTGAAGGACTATTAGTGAAGGACTATTAGTGAAGTCCTATTAGTGAAGGACTATTAGTTAAGGGCTATTAGTGAACGACTATTAGTGAAGTCCTATTAGTGAAGAACTATTAGTGAAGTCCTATTAGTGAAGGACTAATATACTATACACACACACACACACATGCATGAATGCAGGCACACCCACTAATGTCTACACATTCACTCAAAGTGGATGCACACATGTGCAAATAACTCACAACTAGTAACTATCCGACAATGCTCTTCACACATCTCAGCAGCACCCAGGCTAAAAGTGGACACAAACGCTCTGAACACCTTCATATTTGCAGATACATCATCAAAACTTAGTGATGTATTATTCTACCAATAACCTTGTTATTCATACAGACCTTTTAAACAGGCTTATCTTTCATATACTCCTTTCATCTGATTTCTACAAAGGTCATTGCAATATGTAAACAAAGACCTTACCAGGAGCTAGCCGTGACTCTGACACATACTGTTGAAGTCGGAAGTTCACATACACCTTAGCCAAATACATTTAAACTCAGTTTTTCACAATTCTTGACATTTAATCCTAGTAAGAATTCCCTGTCTTTAGGTCAGTTAGGATCACCACCTTATTTTAAGAATGTGAAATGTCAGAATAATAGTAGAGAGAATGATTTATTTCAGCTTTTATTTATTTTATCACATTCCCAGTGGGTCAGAAGTTTACATACACTCAATTCGTATTTGGTAGCATTGCCTTTAAATTGTTTAACTTGGGTCAAACATTTTGGGTAGCCTTCCACAAGCTACCCACAATAAGTTGTGGGTGAACTTTGGCCCATTCCTCCTGACAGAGCTGGTGTAACGGAGTCAGGTTTGTAGGCCTCCTTGTT
Source organism: Oncorhynchus clarkii lewisi (assembly GCF_045791955.1). Classification (NCBI taxonomy): domain Eukaryota; kingdom Metazoa; phylum Chordata; class Actinopteri; order Salmoniformes; family Salmonidae; genus Oncorhynchus; species Oncorhynchus clarkii. Next base: position 13,766,744 of record NC_092164.1, on the reverse strand, counting down.
CGCACACACTTTTTCAGTTCTGCCCACACATTTTCTATGGGATCGAGATCAGGGCTTTGTGATGGCCACTCCAATACATTGACTTTGTTGTCCTTAAGCCATTTTGCCACAACTTTGGAAGTATGCTTGAGGTCATTGTCCATTTGGAAGACCCATTTGCGACCAAGCTTTAACTTTCTGACTGATGTCTTGAGATGTTGCTTCAATATATCCACATAATTTTCCTTCCTCATGAAGCCATCTATTTTGTGAAGTGCACCAGTCCCTCCTGCTCCAAAGCACCCCCACAACATGATGCTGCCACCCACGTGCTTCACGGTCGGGATGGTGTTCTTCGGCTTGCAAGCCTCCCCCTTTATCCGCCAAACATAACAAAGGTCATTATGGCCAAACAGTTCTTTTTTTTTGTCATCAGACAAGAGGACATTTCTCCAAAAAGTACGATCTTTGTCGCCATGTGCAGTTGCAAACCGTAGTCTGGCTTTTTTTATGGCGGTTTTGGAGCAGTGGCTTCTTCATTGCTGAGAGGCCTTTCAGGTTATGTCGATTTACTGTGGATATAGATACTTTTGTACCTGTTTCCTCCAGCATCTTCACGAGGTCCTTTGCTGTTGTTCTGGGATTGATTTGGACTTTTTGCACCAAAGTACGTTCATCTCTAGGAGACAGAACGCGTCTCCTTCCTGAGCGGTATGACGGCTGCACGGTACCATGGTGTTTATACTTGCATACTACTGTTTGTACAGATGAACGTGGTATCTTCAGGCATTTGGAAATTGCTCCCAATGATGAACCAGACTTGTGGTGGTCTACAATTTATTTTCCGAGGTCTTGGCTGATTTCTTTTGATACAGGGAATTTTAAGTGAAATAATCTGTCTGTAAACAATTGTTGGAAAAATTACTTGTGTCATGCACAAAGTAGATGTCCTAACCGACTTGCCAAAACTATAGTTTGTTAACAAGATATTTGTGGAGTGGTTGAAAAATGAGTTTTAATGACTCCAACCTAAGTGTATGTAAACTTCAGACTTCAACTGTATCTACATCAATGCTCCAGGGTGGAACAGCCATTTAGGACTAGGACTAGCTACCACACGGACAAATAACACTGCCCTAATGCTTTTAATGACAAGAGTCCACTGGAGCACACAGCGTCACGACAGGGATGGGAAAACACTCCATTTGTCCAGAACCTAATGAAAGCTAGGCTACACTGCGTAGCTTGTCCATCTGCGTGTTAGCCATTTTAGTGCCTAAAAACTGGTCCCTCATCGACATTCACCTGACCTGTTGACCGCAACACTGTGATCAAAAGAGGAGGAAGAGAGAGAGGGAGGGAAAGAGAGAGGGAGGGGAGAGGGCAGTGTTTTCAGAACAGACCCCTTGGTGAAGAAACGTTGAGGTGGGCCAACAAGCAGCTAGCGACCGGTCTTGAACCCTCACTCCAGAACCCAAGCTGAAGCCCTTGAGAGAGGGAGGGAAAGAGAGGAAGGGAAAGAGAGAGAGGAAGGGTATTTTCAGAGTAGACCCCTTGGCGGAGAAACATTGAGGCGGGTAGCAAAGCAGCTAGCAAACGAACGAGCCTTAGCTCAAAACCCAAGCCCAGACTTGGAACCCAGACATCTTCCTTCAACCTATAAAACCACTTGAGCTTTCACAGAGGTTCACTTTCAGCCGAAGACAAATTGAATGGTGGGCACACAATGTTCTAGCACCATGTACTGAATCCACATTTTTCAGATCCAATCCAACTGCTAAGGAAGCAAAGCCTGTAATTAGCTAAGCGAGGGGACTGGCAGAATGCTTTCTGCTGAGCCAACCAGAACCAAACATCTAGTCCATTCAATTAGGATCAAACTGCCAACACCAGCATTTCCCAATGACCTTCTTTACATAGCAATTACCACAAGAGCTCTCCAGAGAGTTTAATATGATAGAATACAGTGGTTTCTATTCAAGCCATGCCAAACATGTTGGCATGTTGGAGCGTATTACCGCTGCACCAAAATGGCTGCCGAGGGCCTAGCTTGACATGATGGCTATTTGTCATGGCCTGTGCTCTGGTGCAACTGCCTCCTCTCTCTCTCTCCACTTGGGGCATATGGGTGGCATAAGATAGGGTGCCCACTGCCCTCACTGTATTCATTGTCTTGTCCCGTCCACAATACTAATCAATAGGAACCATGATGAATGATGACAGCCCCAGTGAGGGCTATGGAATGGGGCGGTGGGACTGCAGAAGCAGAGGGGTAAGGTGGAGGAGGTGGAGGAGGAAGGAGAGTAGAGGTGAGAGGAGGTGAGCAGGAGTTTGGTGTGGGGTCCCGTCATCTCCAGACCCCCAGCCCTAGCCCCTTGCACACAGGGGTTCGGGTTACCAGCAGAGCGACTGACTACCACCTATTTCTGCAGCAGCTATTTAAAGGAGTGATTGACAGGTGTGTGTGGGGGGGGGTGCTTTATGGCATGGGGTCCGCTCCTGCAGCTAAGACGGGCGGGAGAGGAAAGGGGGTAGATAGGGGGAAAGGATGGGAACAAGAGGAGGCAAGAGGGGTAGGGCAAGGTAGTGACTAGATTGGCCATGCTTAAACAGACAAAAGTGAATAGCAATATGTGAAAGAATATAAATGTTTGAACTGTTGAGGAAGATATATGCTCTTACTTTTAGATGTGGAGAGAGGTGGTGCAGTGGAATGCCAGTGGAAGTACCAGTGGAGTGCCAGTGGAAGTACCAGTGGAATGCCAGTGGAAGTACCAGTAGAATGCCAGTGGAAGTACCAGTGGAATGCCAGTGGAAGTACCAGTGGAATGCCAGTCGAAGTACCAGTAGAATGCCAGTGGAAGTACCAGTAGAATGCCAGTGGAAGTACCAGTAGAATGCCAGTTGAAGTACCAGTAGAATGCCAGTGGAAGTACCAGTGGAATGCCAGTGGAAGTACCAGTGGAATGCCAGTGGAAGTACCAGTGGAATGCCAGTGGAAGTACCAATAGAATGCCAGTGGAAGTACCAGTTGAATGCCAGTGGAAGTACCAGTAGAATGCCAGTGGAAGTACCAGTGGAATGCCAGTGGAAGTACCAGTAGAATGCCAGTGGAAGTACCAGTGGAAGTACCAGTGGAATGCCAGTGGAAGTACCAGTGGAAGTACCAGTGGAAGTGCCATGTTCCTAAATGTTGTGGCCTCTCATTATCACCATCATTTACCAAACACCAGGGGCTCTATAGGAGCACCTGCTGTCCAAAGAGAGGACTCTGTTCCCCACAACTAATCAAGGGTTGCATCACACAGTAACACCAGAAAGTCCCTAACTGTACAGTGTGATATGGCTCTAGATGGCTCTCATGGCTCTACCACCGCAAGGAGGCATTCATTACATTTCATGAAAATGATATTGGCCAATTATCACACCGTTCTACTGTTGGGGTATACTGCTAGCCAACTGGAAGTCAGCCAACACCCTTTGGTTTCTTCTAGACTGTGAAGGGTGGGTCTACTGATTTACATGTCAACATCTGCCTGATGAGTCCGTTACTTGGTTTCATGCATGTCAACATCAGAAGCCTCCTCCCTAAGTTTGTTTTACTCACTGCATTAGCACACTCTGCTAACCCTGATGTCCTTGCCGTGTCTGAATCCTGGCTCAGGAAGGCCACCAAAAATTCTGAGATTTCCATACCCAACTATAACATTTTCCGTCAAGATAGAACTGCCAAAGGGGGAGGAGTTGCAGAGATAGCCTGCAAAGTAATGTCATACTTTCCAGGTCCATACCCAAACAGTTCGAACTACTAATTTTAAAAATTACTCTCTCCAGAAATAGTCTCTCACTGTTGCCGCCTGCTACCGACCCCCCTCAGCTCCCAGCTGTGCCCTGGACACCATTTGTGAATTGATCGCCCCCCATCTAGCTTCAGAGTTTGTTCTGTTAGGTGACCTAAACTGGGATATGCTTAACACCCCGGCAGTCCTACAATCTAAGCTAGATGCCCTCAATCTCACACAAATCATCAAGGAACCCACCAGGTACAACCCTAAATCTGTAAACAAGGGCAACCTCATAGACGTCATCCTGACCAAATGGCCCTCCAAATACACCTCCGCTGTCTTCAACCAGGATCTCAGCAATCACTGCCTCATTGCCTGTATCCGCTACGGATCCGCAGTCAAACGACCACCCCT